>NC_024318.1:16649048-16656150 GCF_000523025.1 Cynoglossus semilaevis | reverse complement strand
TATATATATATATATATATATATATATATATATATGCCTTTAGAAGACGCTTTTATCCAAAGCGATTAACAAGAAGATAATTATGAAAATCAAGCCACATGGAGGAACTCCCTGAAAGCAGACCTCGAGTTAGGAAAGCGAGGTCTCCAGAGGGTGAAAGTACAGAAGGAGAATGGAAGTACAGGAAAGTACTAGGACAGGAGGTATTCTCTAAATAACTGGGTCTTCAAGAGCTTTTTGAAGAAAATAGACAGGGATGCCCCCTGTTCTGGTGGTTCTCGTTAGCTTATTCTGCAGAGCACTGAGGCATCTGCCTGGTCTGACACCGGGGCATTAAACTATTTTTAGAGCACACATCATTCGGCGAAACTCAGGCATTGCGTTATCGGGTTTTCATTATCGGAGGAAAAGGTGATTTTTTACGATTTTTACAGATATTGCATAATTATGCTAATATCGGGCCGATAATATCGTACATCCCTAGTCGCAATTAAAATGAAGAAAACAAAGAAGAAGAAAAAAAAAAACTTACCAAACTCTTACTCATTTCACTGCACTAATATGCATATCTGCTCGGTCTGCTAACACATTGTTAATTCTTTGTTTTGTTTTTTTTTTTTTTTTCTTATTGTGCATATTGTCAGAGGTGCACAGTTGAACAAACATACCCAAGCTGTACATGTAGGTGTTACATGCAAATAAAGCTGCAAACACATATGGTGAGCACTCCCACAAACGCACAAATGGTCGTAGAGGCAAAACAAACTATTTTTTAAAAAAAAATAATGAAATAAAATTGTAGCGAATGAATAGAAGATAATGTGGATTAACACCGTGGATTTGCAATCACAGTAATTTACTGTGGACAAATAGAGGAGGAGGGAGTGGGTGGAAATAATCATCTTCAAATGTTAAATATTAATACCTCTTAATAGTTTTACAGCTGTTGCCAGCAGATGGCAAAGTGAAAAACAAATTCAAACAGCGCCCATTCGCCTTAACACAAGGAAGGACACTAGAAGAAATGACAGAAAGGTCGTAACAACAGACTGATAAATATTTAGAAAATCAGAAAAGAATGGCGACTTACTGTTTGTTTTTTTTTGGTTTTTTTTAACATAACAGAATATTTTAGTGGTTAAAAAAAACAATGTTAACATAAAAACCATAGAGACTTTAAAGTGTCTATTGGGAGGAATATTTTTTTTCTATATATTATTACCAGAATATTCTTCGATCGAAATCTTCGAAAATCCCATTACCCCCTTAATTTCCTTTGTTTTTAGCTGTCTTTTTTTCTATCTAGCTCCAAGACCAAATAAAAGCTACTCATCGTCATGGGCAACCATACCCAGCATAAGCGTTGAGACGTTTGTAAAAAAAAAAAAAAAAAAAAAAAAAAAGGAGAAAATTAGGACATTACACGAGTGTTGAAGGCTGAGGCAGGTCTCATAATGAGCCATAAAGAACAAAGAAACAGCGTTGGTACCGTGTGGGATGACAATAATTTAATCTTGATGTGCCATGTCACGACTGTTCCTGACTGAGTTCTGGTATATGGTTACTTTTAAAAAAAAAAAAAACCTACTAAAACCTCTTGGGTGCGACACACGACGGGGCCCGAAGGGCTTTTGTTTAGGGCGGAAGCGGCTGCAGGCGCTGTAGCCGTGAGTCTGCCGCAGCAGCGTGACCAGTCGCATCTGCATGAATTAAATGAGCTGCTGCTCTCATGCTCTCCTGCCCTTTGAGCAAACAAAACAGCCGATAAGCAGATCCCGATCATGGATCAATGCTTAGGCCTCTCGGTGGACAGGTAGGGACGGCTCCCCCCGATTTGCTCAAAAGAGCCATGACTAAATTCCAATTACACGTCAGATCACTGTGACATCTCGGCAACGGCAGAGGGCGAGTCGCAGGCAGCAGCAAATATTCTCACTTCCTTCTTGCACTGTACGGGAAACACTTGGAAATGTAGAAGATTTAGGAAGGGTTAGCTTCGTAAGGAAACTAGCCATTGCGGCATTAATCTGAATGAAATATCATTATTCTTATGATATTATGTATATTGTTATTTTGTTGTTAAATTTTATTACGAATAATACAATTATTATTATTACATGGCTGAATGTTAATAACAACAATAATAATATTAAATATTACTTATATAAGTATTAGTTACATTAGTCTTGGGCAGCAACCATCACAGCCTCGTTTTTAAAAAGACAAATGACAGTTTCTTATTATGGAGATTTGTGAAGCATGGTTTAGTGTTCTGGTGCATACTGTTTAAATTAAAATCTTGACCTTTTGAAAACAATCCCGGAGTAAAACCAGAGACTGTATATTAAAGATGGACTTTTTTTTTTTTTTCAAGCAAGAGTCTGACTCACACTTCGGAGCCATAATGAAGGGGCGAAAAGTTCAGAAAGCAACGACGCAAACAAATGAAAATGAATGTAGCAAAATCAAATGTAAACAAAGCCGTCGTCGGCATACAGTGACATATGGCGACGTATTTGTCCACTCTGAATAAATTAATGGAAGACAGCGACATAACCGACAAGTAGGTCATAGGTCAAGGACGTCACAAACCGAGGACTTCGCGTACTTCCTCCTAGCAAGAAAAAAAAAAAAAAAAAACTGGATAAAAAAAAGTATAATCCTAAACCGTTAACCAATGACTCACTCTCCCTGGTCTTGTAGTCACTCACTCTAAATTCTTAACCTGACCCTGAGGATTCTTTTTAAATAAAAATAAGTTGGTCAACATCCCACATTTTATCTCCTTGAAAAGAGAAAGGACAGAATGGCGCAGACACACGGGTGTTTCTCAGCAGAGGGAGATCTTGCATTCTTGTGTCCAAAAAAAAACGTATCTCTGGTAGAAAATCTTCTCAACCACAGGTACTGGTGTACCACGTCATCTAGTATGCAAGTCTTCATTTAAATATACATATATACTGTATATATATATATATATATACATATATATATATATATACATATATACATATACATATACATATACATATATATATACATATATATATACATATATATATATATATATATATATGTATATATATATGTGTATATATATGTGTATATATATGTATATATGTGTATATATATATGTATATATGTATATAAATGTGTATATATATATATGTATGTATATATATATATGTATATGTATATATGTATATATGTGTATATATGTGTATATATATGTATATATATATGTGTATATATATGTGTATATATATGTATATATGTGTATATATGTGTATATATATGTATATATGTGTATATATGTGTATATATATGTATATATATATGTGTATATATATGTGTATATATATGTATATATATATGTATATATATGTATATATATATGTGTATATATATGTGTATATATATGTGTATATATATGTATATATGTGTATATATATATGTATATATGTGTATATATATATGTATATATGTGTATATATATATGTATATATGTATATATATATATATATATACATACATACTGTAATGTGACGTGCTCGTGTCATAAGACATATTTTTGACGGAAACTACGAGACAAAAATCCTTCGCCAACAACAGCAGAGGTCTAAGTCTAACTATATCCTCAGCATCTTTAATGTAGCCTGCAGAGAGTGCACCGCCTTAAGTGCACAAACCATTACTGATTATACAAGTCGGTACCACAGCAGCAGTGGTCTTTCTCGTTCCAGTGAGTGCTCAGCTGTGTAAAGCCAGCAGTTCCATCATGTTGTTTTCTCAAACTGTAAACCTGTCTGGGATTCCTGCTACAGAACGTGGGGGAAAAAACTATTTATCAACGAAGTTAACGCAAATGTCACAAGTTGACATTCCCTGGGAGGAATCGCAAAAGCCTAGTTTACATCTGATTGGCTTATCAACCTAAACAATAGTCATAATCAGTTCATAAAATAAGCGAAAAGAGCATGAAATATACTGTGGATTGACAGGCTTCGAAAAGCCCAAGCTTATTTGATCCCAGGAGGAGGGAAAGGAAGGTGAAGGAACAAAAACAAATCAGGGAAGCACTTCAGACCTGAAGCTTTCCTAATTTGGCCTTCACAAAAAAAAAAAAAACTACTACAATGAAAAGAAACGACGGCGTATTGTACACTGCTTTCGCAGCTTTTGTTAAGAGCTTCCAGTGAGACGCTCGCAACTAAAGTTACTTTTTTTTTTACTCTCGGTTTCGCGACAGTTTCATCCTCCAAGACTGACTGTATCGGGCTCTTCTGATCACGTAGCCCGTTTCATTAGGTGTCTATGACTATTGGTTAAATGGAGAATAACATATCGGCGTAAGCCAATCAGAGGTAGAGAAATTGTCGGTACACTGACGCGGGAGGGAAAAAAAAAACACAACCTTTTGACTCCTACGGGGCGTTGACTCGTGCCACTTATGTTGACGAATCGTCTTTTTTTCCTGTCAGTGCGCTGATGACAACAACGTCTGTAAGAGTGATATATCGTGTTTTTTTCCCCAGCTATTTCTCAAAGTAAGCCACAAAACACTTTGTCTCTTTTACAATTTTGTGGTTCATACATATTAAGAGATGACTTGTAACAAAGTGCAGCACAATGATTTGTTAGCTCTAATGCTGTAATCTGCTGGAAATGATCCCAACCATTACTGATCAAAACATCCTGTAATGGAAACCATTAAAAACCACTGTTGGAAATATGAAGTGGGAACCATTAGGTGGAGAACCCACAGAAAACCCATGAAACGGCTTTAATGATTCGAGCCTTTCACGCTCCGCAACGTTCCCGTTTCCATGAGAAAGCACAGGCTCAGAACCAAGTTTCTCAGGATAACACAAATACAGCAGTGCAGTACATGACATCTCACTTTTGACAGACTTTGATGCCTGTTTAGATAAATGTACGAAAAACAAATCAAATCGAAAGGTCTTTGCATTCGTACGTCCGCCGTCGTTATGTGAAGCAGGCCTCTTTTCTGAGGTGTTTTGATTGAGCAGAATTTGTATCATAGAACAAATTACTTTGTGCGGTTTATTTATTTATATTTTGTGTTCACTTGATATATTTTTTTATATCTGTTATTACTATTCTTACTCAGATTACCTGGTTCAACCTGTTGTTCCCTAAACTCACGTGGTTATGCGGACGATTTATTTATTTGAAATTAAAAAAAATATATATTTTATTGATAAAAGCACTACCTATGCTCTTACTTAAACATTTTATGTATGTAAAATGGACAAAAAAATATGGTCGAACTTTCACGTGGATCAGTCGTTATCAGTCGGTACTGCGGACTGCGTCATTGTTGAAGGATCATTCAATTTTTTAAAATAAAACATCTTTTCGACTTTATTCTGAAACATTCTTTTCGAATTAAGTCAATTAGTAAAACTAAAAGTACATTTTTGCGGCCGGTACCAAATGACCCAATGACCGGCACGGTCCCCGAACCAGGGGTTGGGAACCCTGGGGCAATAAGGCACAAGCTGGACTGCAGTTCAGACCTTACTTGGGGGAAACTTTTAATAACTGGACTTAGGAGACTTTTAAATAATAAAAAAAATAATTTTATGATGTAAACTTTGGTTCCGTCTGGTGTTGCTAAATTAAGTAAATTAGTAAAACTAAAAGTAAACTTTGGTTCCGTCTGGTGTTGCTATTAAAATAACGATACAAAAACAACCATATTTTATTGAAAATAAACATCATTCAAATTTCATTAAAAACCTTATTAACCTACGTTTGACATCAGCCAGTTCAGCCATAAGAACAGAACAAGCCCCGCTTTGAGGTTGACATGAAACAATTGTGTGTGAATGTGTTCAACTGATGTGAGCGAAACCACAACAATATATATATAACCGCATGAAAACCACTCTGCAAACCAGACCTACATCTCAAATACGCGGGTACAGTACTGACACGTACATGCAACTAATACCTACCCTTTTATACGCACGTGTACACGCGCACACACACACACACATACTTACCCACAATTCATTTTCTATTTCAGTAGTCTGCTGTCTGGAACATATCGATGGCTGATCAATACATTCTGATCGATTGGCTCCATCACTATGGCAACCCCCATTTAGCCCACTATCCCGGGCTATTCATTATAAAAAGCCATTAAGCTCCCTCACACACCCGCCCGTGTGTGTGTGTGAGTTATTGCTCCCATTAGAGTAGAAAGAGGCTGCTCTGTGTAAACTGAGCTTACAAAATCACATCACTGCAATCAGCGGCAGATACTGTCTGTTCCCCCATTACTGCTTACATGTTTTCAACACAAAAAAATAAATAAATAAAAGAGGTAAGATTCCTCGGTCACGTTTTTTTTTTTTTTTTTTTTCTATAGGTAGGAATAGAGTCGTTTTCACAATTGATTATACAATATTCTCACCTCTAAATCTCTTTTTTTTTTTAATACAAGCGTTTGTGTTTGATACTGGAGCCTTATTTGTTTAAATCTCATTCTTTTTAATACAAGCGTTGTGTTGTGTTTGATACTGGAGCCTTATTTGTTCACAGCCACCAAAATCCACACTAACTTCTACAATGTTCCTCAGACAATTCAGTTAAGGTGAATGAGGGTGAGCCCTTTTTTTTCTCTCTCGTCTCTTTTCTTAACAGTTTGATGAGGAGGAAGGACCAGGAAAATTGATTAAAGTAGGACAAAGTACACCATGACAAAGAAGTGCAGTTGTTCAAACAGAAACTCTACCTGGGGGCATTTAGCCCCATTCTAACTACTGTAGCAGTGGAAAGAAATACAGCTAGCTTTCCACATTTACCCATTGCTGAACCACACCGCCTCGTAGCTAGGGTAAAAGCTCCAGATTTACAATGTTGACAAATGCCAGCATCTGATTCAAAAGACCAAGGCTTTACAAAGGAAAAAAAGCCAAAGAAAAAAAATTATATTATATATATATATATACATATATATATATATATATACATACATACATATATACATATACATATATATACACATATATATACATATATACATATATATACATATATATACATATATACACATATATACATATATACACAT
>NC_024318.1:16642528-16647675 GCF_000523025.1 Cynoglossus semilaevis | reverse complement strand
CTTGTTTTTTTTTTGGGTTTTTTTTTTTCCTCCCAGCTTGAATGACACCGTCACTAGTAATACAGATGCTGTTATATTCTCCACTAGTCATAAACAATAAAAGATCTGGGCCACAAAAAAGTGAATTGAAAGTCCATCCATCCATTTTTATCCGGTACTGGGTCGCGGGGGCAGCAGTCTCCATCACCACCACCCAAATCCCATAACACTGCACCGTACCAACCCCCCCAAACCTTCCTGCTGGTGGTGAGTCCACTGAAAGGTACCAACCACCCTAACCGGGATTCGATCTTGCCCAGGAGGTGAACCCTGGGGGTTCCACACCAACGACAGAGACATTGCCTCTGGACCAAAGCGCCAATGAAGTGAAAGTTCACATTATATTCTAAAGACATTACACTATATGTGATATACAGTGATCCCTCTCCTATCGCAGTAGTTGCGTTCCATAACCTACCGCGAAACGGGAAAAAATCACAAAGTAGAGACCAGGCAGTTATTATATTATTTTACATATATATTAGCACTTTTTACGAACCTCCCCCCACGCTGTTATCAACCCTCCCTAGACTGTATTACCATTTCCAACACAATTATGCATATATGAGTTGTATAATGGCGACGCAGAGCGAAGTGAACGAGAGAGCGACCGACAGACGACGGGCAGATGCTGAAAGATGCGCGAGCCAATTAGCGTGAGGAACAGAAGAGCGTGCTCAATTAGCCAATAGTGCACCGAGTACGCATTGTATTAGCCAATAGCATGCTGTGTACGATCTCGTCTAGGTAAACAAAGCCTCCAGCGATCGTTCGCAAATGTGCTTATCTCAATTTCAAAACGAGAATCCACATTTTTAAAGCCAAAACTTTAGTATGTACAATTATTTTATAATGTCTTTTATATAAATATATATATATATTTCGCGATCGCATTTTTGAAAAAATCTGCGATATACTGAGGGAGAGAAAGGAGAACCACCAATATAGTGAGGGTAAGTGTGGGATCGATATTATTTACAAGTCAGAGAACATATGTGAGGGTTTTTGACAACGTAGGGAAAAAAAAGCGGGAAAAAGTTATTTCGATTTTTGTTAGATTAGATTTGTAATTCCCGATGACTATTACTTTAAACAGGGCTTTAAAAAAACATACCTCGTGATTTGTAATTCCCGATGACTATTAAACAGGGCTTTAAAAAAACATACCTTCGTTCTGTTTATTTGACCACAGCGTTAAGGTTACCGCGGTCACACTAGAAATGACTTTGAACGCAATACACATTGACCATTTTGCTGGTAATGAATGCGATTGGTTCATTTTACCGTCGCTTCGGAATGCAGCTCGTGGTTTTACACCACAGTGTCTCTCACAGCTCTCAGACCTGCGAGACAGAAAGTCTATTGATGCAATCAACATTACACTCTCGACATTTTTTTCCCCGAACCTTCGAGTCCTCAAAGATAATTGGTCTGCTAAAGCACGGACAAAGAATTCAGCACAAAATGCGATCTCTATCGCTGAGAAATCTCCATCTCGGCATAATCAGTTCTGTCCTTGTCCCCTTTTCCACAATTCTATTTTTGCCAGTTCTACATGTTCTCGCTGCTGCTAGCAGAAGGCCTTACAGATGTCACTGTCAATTGTTTGGTCCATCTGTCAAGCTTTAGTCCGGAGCAAGATGTCCCCGAAAGCACTGCCATTAAACTCGCCCCGAATATCCCACAATTCCTCTCAATGATGACGACCATCTGACCCTTTCTCCCAGTGAGAATTTTTTTTTTCCTACTAGCAGTGGAAAAAGTCCTCAAAAATACTATCTGAATACCTGTCACATTTGTAGAAGTTTTTGAAAACTCAACGTTTTTCTACAACTTCGCGGCATAATTAATTAAGAAACCAATTTAACCGCCGATCAGTTAAGTACATTTTAGTAGCAATAACGTGATCGTGGCTGTCGATCGAGATGAGCCAGCTTAAATTTGATATGCGGCATTTCATTTTAACCCCATCAAAGATTCTGTGTGCTGCTTCTAATCGTCTTATTTTTTTTTTTAATTAAATAATTGAAAAAATATTTTAGTATTTTAATTAATAATTGAAAAAATATTTTAGTATTTTTTTGTATAATTTAGTAGATATTTCAGACGACCCCATTTGGATTCCAGGCGACACCAGATGGGGTCTCGACCCCAAGGTTGGAAAAGGCAGCCTTAGAGGCTATGGGTATACTGTATACCTCAAACTAAACGGAGTAGCTAGACAGATAGCTGGATGGATGGACGGATGGACGAATGGATAGACGGATGGACGGACGGGCAGATGGACAGATGATAGATGGATAGATGGATAGATAGACGGATGGGCAGATGTACGGATGGATGGATGGACGGACAGACAGATGGACAGATGATAGATAGATGGATGGACGGATGGATGGATGGACGGATGGACAGATGGACGGACGGATGGATGGATGGATGGACAGACAGATGGACAGATGATAGATAGATAGATGGATGGACGGATGGACGGATGGATGGACGGACAGACAGATGGACAGATGATAGATAGATGGATGGACGGATGGACGGATGGACAGATGGACGGACGGATGGATGGATGGATGGACGGACAGACAGATGGACAGATGATAGATAGATGGATGGACGGATGGACGGATGGATGGATGGACGGACAGACAGATGGACAGATGATAGATGGATAGATGGATAGATAGACGGATGGGCAGATGTACGGATGGATGGATGGACGGACAGACAGATGGACAGATGATAGATGGATAGATGGATAGATAGACGGATGGGCAGATGTACGGATGGATGGATGGACGGACAGACAGATGGACAGATGATAGATGGATAGATAGACGGATGGACAGATGGACAGATGGACAGATAGATAGACGGACGGATGGACATCTTTCAACAAGGACCGTCTTTTGATTTGATGAATTGCTCAAACAAAAGGTGCATATTTTTAAAACGTAAGACTATAAGTATTAGAACCAGGTCGATTTTCAAATACAAAACTGAGCAGGAAACGCGCATTTTTAATTGCTTTTAAACCGGGCCACAGCCGTGTTCCTAGAGAATTTATAAATGTATGCTTTTCCGTTAAAACGACGTTACTCAGCAGCGCTGGCAACCAAATAAAAAAGACTCTCGCAGAGACGGCACTGAGACACAAAAACCTAATCAATGGGGTTGTCCACACGGTGAGTTGAAAATGCATCAAACTGCAGGGAAATTGTACAAATAGCTCTTCCATGCTGTAAAAACAAAATGATCATAAAGAACGTCCGTTGCGCTGCTCTGCACTAAAAACAAAATATATAGTTTACAAAGGAATAAAAGCTGTGACTTGGCACTAAACAAGAGAGTCAAACCCCCCTATGAAAGACAATTTGTTAGGATAACTTTAAGAAGGTAAGAGTGATTCGGAGAAGAAGAAGAAAAAAAAAAAAAACATCTTATATATAATTATTCTTGGAACGTGTATTTACTGCGAAAAATGGATAATGTGCTGCGGTAGTAAAAAAAAAAAAAAAAAATGACTGAGGTTTGGGTTTGTGTTGCAGCGATGGCATTTAACCTCAGCACCAGAGGTGAGGCAGACTGGACAGGATGGTAATAGTGTATATTTTGGTGCATGTGTGTGTGTTAGGGTGTGTATTTTGTTTGTGTTTTGGTGTAGCTGTCCATCAGAGAGTTAGCTTGTCATGCCTAGTTGTCCAGGTAGGGCAGATTTCTATTTCTCATGAGACACACACACACACACACTACGGGTCCCTGTCTCTGACACTTCTTTTTAATATTTCACGACATGCAGGGTAAGCCATATGCCGCCCTGTCACACACCTACACACAGGAGTAAGAAGGAGGGGTGAGAGGTTGTACCTTGATGCCATCGTCTAATTGGAAGACCAATATTTATAGAAGCTAAATCTCTCACAAGTACTTGAAGAAATGAAGGGAAAAAAAATGCCAACACTGAGATTACATTTTTAACACATTTTTTTTTTGCGTATTTTTTCTATCAAATATGCCTCATTGTTGCATTTCTTACCAGCAAATTATTGTTTGCTTCGCTTAACGCTAACGTTTCTTAAGGTCTTTGAGATTTTCTTAGAATAATGCAGAAACCTTCGGAGCATAGTTTCCTTCAAAGAAAACATCCCGAAAGCTTGTTTAGTATTTTCTACTGCAATCTAAAAAAAAACAAAAAAAACAGAGTAGACAATTTTGGTGTTTTTTTATCTTTTGGTTTTTTTTTTCTGTTCAGTTTGTTTCGCCAATATCCGACATGTCGATATTCAAACACTTAATTTCTGATTCCGATATTAACCGATACATGCAGCTATTTGCGTTAAAGGCAGAGGACACATTTTACATGACAATAATTCACTTTCACTTCAAAACTATTTTTAGTTCACATTATCTGGACAAAACCGTCGGAGGAAAAAAACGAAAATGATTCTTACCGATATTAAATTTTTTTTTTTTTTCAAAATTAATTGTCAATTTGTGTCGTCTTATGTGCTAATGTTAGAATCAGAGTGACTATTTTTTATGAGAAAAATCAATGCAAAATTCTCTTAACGTGAAACAATTTTGACCACTTCCTGAAAATATGAAATGTTGTGTTTCATCTTTTTTTTTTTTTTTTTTTTTGTTGTCCCAGTGGGACATAGGCGAGGATGTTCTTTGTGTATTACACCTCTATATTGAACACAATCATTCCAGACTACCTTGTCATAAAGCTGACCTTGGCCTTTCCTCTTACACCTGCCGCTGCATTATAGACTTTCTCTTACTGTTAAGCCCCCCCCCCATCACCCCCACCTCCTCAGGAGGATTCATTTCAGGGAGAGATGAGTCGGTCTAGGAAGCAGAAGTCCACAGGATGATGCAATGAGGCAGCACTCTAATTTAACACCATGTACATGCAATGACAATAAAAGTATTTTAAGCGATTCCGAAATTGCCAAACACCGAATTATTTGGTCATCGCAAACACAGAAAAGTTAAAAAAAAGATATATATAGATATATATATATATATAGATATAAATATATATATACACACATATATATATACATATATATACATATATATACATATATACA
>NC_024318.1:16641013-16642463 GCF_000523025.1 Cynoglossus semilaevis | reverse complement strand
ATATATATATACATATATACACATATATATACATATATACACATATATATATACATATATACACATATATATATATTTATATAAATATATATTATTATTATTACACAGCAATGAAAAATATTTTTTAACTTGAATAAATAAGAAAAATAAGAAACATGTATTAGTCTGTTATGGAGTAGTTACTTCTATACCAGCGGTCCCTGACCTTTTTTGTTCCTGGTCAGATCAGCCAGTACCACCAGTTACTACAGACCGGTAGCAAGGTACTGAGCATTGAAGGATCATCAAAATTTCAAAATAAAACATCTACTAGACTCTATTCTGTTCGTATCATAACTATCAGTCCGAATGACCTATTATTTTAACATACTGCCAGATTATCTTTAAATAAAGAAAGTAAATGGATATAGTAAAGAATCAAGTACATTTTTTTCCACTGTTCCCCACTGCGGTCCGGTACCAAATGACCTATGGACCAGTACTGGTCCGCAAACCAGGGGTTAGTGACCCCTGATCAATACAGTCTTCCATTCACAACCGGCCCTTCAAGGGGAACTGTATTGCTGATGAAACCCATGGGTGAAAATGAGTCTACACTGTAATAAAAGCATTTCATTGCATATTCCACGACAGGTTAAACAAGTTTAAATTTCCACGAATTTTGCCGTTCAATAAAAAATATCTGGCTGCAAAAATAAACAGTGGGTATAACAGCAGTACTGAATACATGATATTAATCGTTTTTTGATGACTTGGGTGTGATCCAAATTATGACAGGTGCATAAACTGCCGATGTTCATTGTCAGTGGTGGTGGGGGGGGTTCGGATTTTCACAGTTAAAGAAACAGTGAAATAAAAAACAGGGGAAAAAATACCCTTAAGACACAGAATCATCACCAACAGATGCAGTAAGATGCACCAATTGCCAAAATTTCTATCTGGCTGTGTTTAAGTGTGTGTGTGTGTGTCAAAGCCTTTAGGCCCCGTCTCCCCTCTGTACAAGCTGGATTTACGGTGCACACTTCATCATATTTATCACGCTCGTAACACTAAAACTAACCTCGCTGACTTTGATAACTTTGTGCGGTACTCATGACTAGTGCGGGTGCGCGTGCGCGTGTGTGTTTGAAGTCAAGAGTTTGACTTTCAAAGCATCTGTTGGGTGCAGAATACACACTCATGGAGTCATTTACACTGCTAGAGCTCACAGATGCTGACCTTGTACCAGGCCAGGTTCCTGGACTGTCAGCACTTGTCTCACCCGCAAACAAACACACACACACACACACACATATAAACAAAGACAAGGTGCCCATTTACTTGAAGCTTGTCAGAGGCTGCTCTCCCTTCTTGTGGGAGTAGATCTGAGCTGCAGGTTAAGGGAGTGGGGTGAGGTAATGAATAATGCTGCAGGTAATGAGATGGGCGATTATGGGGTGGGGGGGTCGGA
>NC_024318.1:16639678-16640340 GCF_000523025.1 Cynoglossus semilaevis | reverse complement strand
CCGATAGCCCCTTCACGACGGCATATTTCAGGTCAAGTTTTTGTCTGGAAAGAGTTAAATAAATAATATATGAAATTCAAGGAAACCTGTAAGTGGCTCCCCACCAGTAGCAAAAACTAAAGTTTATGTCAGGAGTTGATGTGGAACATCAAAATGGCCTAAAAGGCGGAGGTCGACTTTGTGCCTTGAGTGACGCTGATTAACGTGGGTGACGGAAAGTCTTTTCATTTCACTCATGTGAGTAGGACTCGTTCCCTGACAGCAGCCATGTTCCAAAGTACAGCGGAACATCAACAGGTTCTGAAGAAGCTTTATATATATATAAAAAAGCACTGTATAAAAAATAAATAATAATAATAATAATATAATTCAAATACATTTTTCAGTCCAGTCCAGTTTTAAATAAGTACTCATCTACAATTCTAATACAGTTGGACATATCGTACAAAATATAAACACTAAATACGGACGCACAAAATTATTTTCCCATACAATTTATATTTATCAAATATATCAACACATCCATTGGGTTCCACTACTGCCAGTCCAGAGTTTGCTAATGATTAAAAACGTCCAGATCACGAAAAATAAGATCACGAAAAATAATTATAATAATTATAAAAATAATTATACATATATATATTATACATATATTATACATA
>NC_024318.1:16631687-16639599 GCF_000523025.1 Cynoglossus semilaevis | reverse complement strand
CATACACGTTTATTTTTATCTGTCCAAGCCACTGTATGATTTGCTGCCACCTAGTGGCTGGAGGCTTGTTATCATTCAAGCATTACGGCAGTGGTACACTTATGTCCAGGGTACCATATTCCATTGGAAGCCCCTCACGGCGCCCCTCAGTGGGCCCCGCCCCACTATTTGAGAAGCACTGGTGTAAAGAGACACGCGTGAGAGTTTTGAATCTACTGTAGTTACATATATATATATTATCGGCCACACCGTCACCTTTACCCAAAGGACAACGGGAGGGTTAGTGAAACCAAAAGAATGGACTCTTATAATAGTATTGTAATATATGTAATATTATAATATCAATGTAATGTTTTTCAGATGTAAAAACGTGGCTTGTGTGATGTTGGTTGGAACCAAAAGAAGGCAGGCAAAAATGCAAACTTGGACAACGTACAGCGGAACAGGCAACGGTAGAAAAAAAAAAAAAAAAAAAAAAGCTTAGCACAGACAGTGCCAGGAAAACAGACTCAGATCAAAAAAACACGTCGAGGAATAACTAGTGAAAATAAAGCTATTTTAAATGGCAAGGAGAGAAAGTAGCAGGTATGCTGTGTACACACAGGAGAGGGAACGACAAGATGCAGATGAGGGGGGGCGACGGCAGTTGGAATAAAAAATAAGAGAAGGTAGCTTAAAAACAAGAAGTGGATGTGACTGTGGGGCTTTAAGGTGACAGATACGGTGCCGGGGCGTTGCAAATCTTGTGTGATCGGGTAAGAGTGCAGGAGGGTGCAATGGAAGGGTATATCAGTGAGCCGAGGGAGTCACTCTGGACCAATGAAAATGATTTCTGATTCCTCCGTGTGAAGCCTTTTTTTTTGGCTCATCCGTGCTTTTATCCTCTTTTTTTTTGTATAAGGTAAAACCTTATAGAAAAAATAAATAAATAAATAATCATAAAAATTAAAAAAAAAAATTAACAATAATAATTATTATGGTTTTATTACTCTCAATCAATTTAAAAATTAATTCTAATTTTTACTCCCATTTTATCATCATGACTTAATCATGACTATGATTAATCGGCAATTAATTAAGGGAGTGCTGACAGACCATGAGCAATTAAAATTTAATATATATATATGTGTGTGCATATATACATAAATACATATATTTGTATACATATATGAATATGTACATGTAGTTCTATAGTGTGTAGTAGTGACCATATACTCTAGAATGAAATATTGTGTCATACGGCTATTTTGCAAGTACTTCAACATATATGAGATATATTGATATATATATTTAACATTTCCAATATACAGTATGTGGATCACTTTAGCCTGGTGATTAGAAGAGTCCTATAAATCCCGACAGCACAACACCAACCACAAATTAAAGCATAGATCCCATGCCAAAAAAGTGTGAGGCCCCCGGAGGCCCCCGAACCTTATTTGAGCCACGGCACACATATATATCATCAGGAAAATCCCCACAGCACAACACCAACCACAAATTAAAGTATATTTAATGAAATATAACAATCTTCTGTTGTCTACATGTCCTCATAATTGACTAAAATCTCAGCCTGTTTAGTTGAAGACAATGCTAATACACTGGCAGGAATTGAAGAAAGACACAATGATCTTCAACAGCTCTGATTATCTTTTAGTTTTCATAGCTATCTGCTGCCACCTAGCAGAAGAGTATTTAATTGTTCTGCCTTTCATGCTTTTACGAGCAACAAAAACGTATACGCGATTTAAAAAAAAAATTAAGCCTAATTAATTGTAGTGGGATAATTTCCCACGGCACAGTGGTTGGAAATCGCTGCCTTAGACGCACGTTCAAACAAACGTAGTTTCTCCTTTTTAGTCGTCTTCATCCTGCTGCGTGTGCAACAATCACACACGAACACCCGAACTTGACTGTGTCGCCTTCATGCTCTCTGCGCCAGTACAGATTGTTTGACTTTACACAGAATAAGTATATATTGTGTAAATACATTCCCTCCTGGATTCTTTATCAGTGTTTGTCAGGTGTTGAGGTACGACAGGTTCGGTGGTGGGAGCTGTGAAGTTAAATGATGTGAATTGCTGCTCATCTTGTCTGCAGCTGGTGGCACTGCACGCTGTTACTGCGGCTGTGCGCAGAGGTGGAACACGCTGACCGCCTCTGATGTCAGATGTACTCAAGTCTTAGCTAAGACACAGTGAGTAACGTTGAATCATCAAGTCGGGTTTCTAAGAATAATATACTTTTGTGATGCAGTAGATTGAATTAGTAATCCACACTGACTGAACACAGGACAACACACAGCTGCAGGTATATAGTTCATTGTTGTTATTGTTATTATTATTTAGCAAATAATAGAGATGTCCGATATGAATTGTTTCCGACTGGCCAATATTGTCACGTAACACGTAATTTTCGATTCTGATATCGACCGATACCGACATATGCGGCCATTTGGGTTAAAGGCAGAGGTCACATTTTATTGTGGGCAGTAGTACGACGTGTCAATAATTCACTTTCACTTTCTCTTTTACTGGGCGAAACCAAGGCGTTGCGTTATCAGACGGGGCGAAACCAAGGCGTTGCGTTATCAGGCTTTCATTATCGGAGCAAAAACCAGTAACGATTCTTACCGATATTATAAAATTATGCTAATATAAGTCGATAACGTGGGTTGGGCGATATTTTCCGCCAGCCGATATTAGCATATTAGCATTAGACATCCTTACAAATAACCCATCCGTAACAAGTATAAATAAAGAAAAACAACAAAAAATTATATAGTTATAGACCAAAATACAAAGTGCAGTAAAGAGAACGTAGCATTGTAACTTGACTATTCACTAGAAGAAAACAAACTCGCGGAAATCCCATATACATCGTCATTCAAAATGTTTCTAAGAAAGCTCATAAATGAGCGCAAACATTTGGAAATTCCATCCAATAGAAGGGCAGAAGGTAGAAATAGGAAGAAAAAACAAACATGGTTATATACAGTTATCCTGTGTAGCCCGACAGTTCTATAGCACCGTTCATCTGCTCGACTGTTGCTTTGAGCTGTTGCTTGAGTTACTGCGGCCATCATTAAACTGTTACCGCGTGTAAGCTAGTCCTTCAGCCTGTGTCCAATCCTTGAAACCTTGCGTATATTTAAGGCTGAAGTCCACATTTACTGGACCTGTGTTTGTTTTGTTTTGTTCTGTTTTTGGGGAAAACTTTACTTTTACTTTTACCACTGCGGTTTTGATTTAAAAAATGAAACCACGTCATTATTTACACATTTGGTCAAAATAGTTGTGATAAATATCCCTAGAGCTTAATGATAACTGACAGAAAGCGTATGTTTTCCCCACTATGCTGAGACACAGACAGTAAAGTGAGGCTGTAAAACCACAACAGCAGTTGTATCTCTAGACGATGATGTCACTCGCAAATGTTTTCGAGGTCTGTCACAGTGAAAATACCCGGATCCTTGTCGTACCCTGTACTGCACCCTTCGGACTGTACTACTGCCACATACAGTAGTTGTTATTATTCTGCGCTGTAAAATATTTTCCCACACAGAAATATCAACATTCAAGAGAAAGGCAGCGCAGACGTGTCACGTGCTCAGTGATTTGATCACCCTCTACGTCCAATCAGTGTATTCTTATTATAGACTTTTTCCTCCTAAACCCTCCTGTTTTCTTTCTTCACTTTCCATCTCTCTCTCTCTCTCTCTCTATGTTTTTCCTCAAGCTCTCTCTTTCTCACTCTCTCATCCTTTACTCCCTTCCTCCCACTCCTCTGGCTGAGAGCAGATCTGCCTGAATAATTTCTTCCCCCTGGACCAGCACTGCTCTTTAATTCATGAGCCGGAGGGCAAGTGTATGTGTGTGTGTCTGTGTGTGTGTGTGTGTGTGTGTGTGTGCGTGTGGTTGAGAAAAAGAGAGAGGGAGCAGGACAGAGGGAGGGAGTGTGATCTTGTCAGGAAACATGTGTGTGGTTGTGTCTGTGTCACTGTGTGTCAGCAAGTAAAAGGACCAAAAAAGTGAGATAGTAGGATAAATTGGGTACTTTNNNATAAAAACTGGTAGTGGGATTTTCTGTGTGTGTGCGTTGGCTCTTTTTAAGTCAAGGAGTCTGGCTCCGACTCATTTAGAAGTGACTCCTCTGAATGAATCACTTGCTTCCGTTCAGCGCTAAGCCCCCTTTCATTTCTACACAAACAAATCATTTTCTTTTTAACCCCTCTTATAAAAAAAAAAAAAAAAAAAAATTTGATCTCTAAGCGGTACACAAACGTCCTCAAATTAATTATTTGCTTTATTTTCGTTCGCTTCTAACTGAGCCACTTAGCTTACTGCAAGTTTCGACCGACGCCTCGGCGTCATTAAAGAAGGCTTCATTTTCAACTCTAATCAAAGGAGTTTGAATTAAGCAGCAAGCTGTTGTGTGACTGCGCTACGTGTCTTGACTTCGCAAAAAAATGAGGATAATCCCCTTACATGCTCAAAGTTTCAACTAAGAGTGTATTTATGTTCGTGTTGCTTTGTCTCGAACTAGAGTATCAGCAGAACGCAGGCATGCCTTCAAACGTTTTTCAACTTGTTAAAGGAACTAATTAATTAATCTGTACGCACGGGGGTCCTCGGTTTACGGCGCGCTCGACCTACGGCATTCCGCGGTTACCTCGCATGGCGATAAATATGGCGTACGGTTCTGAAACACACTTTTCACACACACTTTTACTAGTTGGCGAGTGGCGCTGTACGCAGACGACGGCTTTGTTTACGTTGTGCTACATTCACTTTGTTCCGTTTGTGTTGTTTTTTTTCTGCGAACTTTTTGCCCTTCATTATGACTCCCAGACGTAAGTCAGACCCTTCTGATGTTTTCATGTCCTAGATTATGATGTTACCACTGTGTTAGCGTAGGTGAAGACATAGGTAGAGTGGAACCTCGAGATACGAGCGTCTCGAAGGTAGAGTGGAACCTCGAGATACAAGCGTGTCGAGATACGAGTAAAGATTTGAGATACGAGCACGCTAACAGACGCCGACGCTAGGCGGCCGAGCAGTCGGAGCAGCCCACGCCGCCTCACTTATTTACTTCATGTGTTTCGTCAACTTCCGTACGCATGTCTTGCAAGTCTAACGTATTGTGTTCCACATAATAGCGATGAGTCCTAAGAGAGCGAGTGGTAAGGATGGTAGAAGAAGAACAAACGCATGATGACCTCGGAAATAAAGCATGAAATTGTCGATAAATATGAGCGTGGTGCCCGCTAAAGAAAGAAGACAAATCAAAAAAAGTTTATGTAAGTTACGTAGTGTACGTTAAGGTACGGTACGGAATCAAGTGTCTACGTACGGGCCGACTCTCTTTCCTCCCTCCCTCCCTCCTCCGCACATGCCGCCATTAGCCGCTACTGTATCGTCTGTCTCGAAGGTAAGGACTCATAATTAAAATCACGTTTTATTTTATATCTCAAGAATCCTTATATACTATAATTTTTGTGTATGTATGCCTCTATAGCAATTAAATACGTTTTTTTGGGGTTTTTTTCCATCGTTATTAGCACTAATAAGGGAGTTTTTTAGAGGGCCGGAATGGATTAATTTTTTTTTTTCTGTTATTCCTTACGAGAAAAAATGATGAGATACGAGTACCTCGAGTTACGAGCTCGTTCCTGGAAGGGATTATACTCGTATCTCGAGGTTTCACTGTATTTATGGACAGTATGTGAGTTCAGACTTATGGCGAAAATCAAGTTACTTTCCATTGCTCTTCAGTGGCAATGAACCTTCGAAATAATTTACAGCATTGTTAAATATTTATATTTCATTTTTGACCATCCGCTGTAACCAACAATGTGAAAGGCAATTAGTAATCTGTGGCCACTCGTAATCTAGATTATTCTAATAAAAATAACAATCGGGCATTACTACATCACCAGTTTTGTAGTCTCTGCCTTTATATTGAATCTTTTTTCTGCCAAAGTTGCCGCCATGTAGAAATGTTTAATGCAGATTTTTTTTATCCTTTTTTTTTTTGCCACATGATTCTTAACTGTGTCTTTTATTATCAATAATGAAGGAGGGCTGCGTTCGACAGTGAGACGGCGTATACATTTTTAATGTGAAGAGATTTAGTTATGTGTCAGCCATAATCAAATCCAGGAGGCATTCTTGAAGCCACGACACGTGCCTGATATAAGGAAATACCCCTGTTAATAAAAAAAAAAAAAAGAAATTATCAATTGTTTATGTGAACTGCGCATTTTTCATTATGTTTTCATTACTTAGTCTGACATCGTGTTTATTCCGTTTGGTTTTTTTTTGCTTCCAGTGCTGTTATTTGCCTAATCTCCCAGGGAAGATCTGTTGAGAGGAGCTGTATCCGATTTTATTTTCACAGGGTTTCCCCCCGGCAGAAGGAGGCTATCAATACATGTCAACTGTTAGATGCCATGTGTTTATTATCCCGATAACTTACACTTGGCTTGTCAATATTAGGTTTTTAAATCTAGAGTTTGTTTTTAAATTCGTAAGAATTTTGCAATTTATTACGATGTCATTGTTCCGCTTCCTTTGAAAACAAAAACGGATTTATTGTAAGGTATATGCGTCTTTCTCTGAGAGAGTGAATGGGTGTGTTTTACTTAGTGATTCTGGATCATTGTGTGTGTGTGTGTGCGCTTTAACCTGTTTACATCAATCAAGCCTACGCAGTTCAACGCTGCTAACTGATGCCTTGACTTCATTTGTATGCCGCACTGGACAAAGCCGTCTGCCAAATCAAAATATGTAAATGCGACTTAAACGACTGCAACGCCAACTGAGAATGTTCTCTTAACAAGTTCCCCTTATGAAAAAGGGTAGAGGTTTGAGAAGTCTAAGAGCTAAACGTAATGTATAAAAATCTCGAGAGTTTAAACCAGCGATTCGATTCGGGGAAAAAGCGAGGACGCGTCAACATCCACTGGAATGGTGTGATTTTTACAGTCGAACGCTAAATACCTTGATCTATGTTAATGAACGTGTTGCCATCACTACGGCTCGGACCTTCACGGCCGAGAATTGTATTTTTCGAATGCATGAAAAGTGATCAATGTAATCAATCGTCATGTTCATGTTATAACGACAAGAACATTGTTTTTTATTGAATCACATCTTTATCTTCTCTCTCTCAGCGCCTCACAAACTCATAGGTCAAAGATAAATTCCATTACTGTTATGATTACAGTGGACAATATTCTATTTCAGGCATGGGCAAACTAAGGCCCGAGGGCCACATGCGGCCTGTTTGACCTTTTAATCCGGCCTGCCAAACGTATCCAAATTTATTAATTTATATTATCATTATACATTATATCATTATATAAATCATTATTTCCCTGCAATACCCACCTCAGCCCAATAGATGGTGTAGAAAAAGCTAAAAGTATTTTAGCATTTCAGCCTTTATGCATGTCATTTATCTTAGTTCACACGAACGCTCCATCTAGTTCACATCACTGCTCCTGAGCTGGCCCGCCCTGTCAAACTTTAGGACCCACTGTGGCCCGTAAGTCAAACAGTTTGCCCACGCCTGTTCTATTCTTACCGCCGTAAGAGTAGGAAGCAGGTAGCAGTAGGAGAGAGTGGAAAATGAGAGTAGGTAGAGACGAGAGGAAGTAAGCACAGGTGGGCTTACTGCAATAATGCAGTGAGACCTGTTGAAATGTATGATTTTAGGCAGACGCTATGGCTAAGTCTGTACTCCTCAAATAGTGGGGCGGGGACCCCCTGTGAGGTGCGTTAGGGTGCCAGGGCGGACGACAGGGGCTTCCAGTGGAATGTGTACCACTGCTGTAATGCTTGAATGATAACAAGCCTCCGGCCACTAGGTGGCAGCAACTCATACAGTGGTTTGTACAGATAAGAAAATA
>NC_024318.1:16613401-16631285 GCF_000523025.1 Cynoglossus semilaevis | reverse complement strand
AGAATAAAAAAAACAATGGCCGGGAAATGTGTTTCTTTTTGTTTTTTTAATTATTATTTCAATTCATTATTCATACATTGAGTATTCAGTATTTTTTATTTGCTATATATGTGCTATAATATTGAACCGCACTTATGAGTTTCACTTTGTGTCATTAAAAAAATGTAAAACGTAACATTAATTTAAACGCATGGACTGTTATTATTATTATTAATTTATTATTGTTGTTGTTGTTATTATTACTGCCGTTATTATTTTCTTTTTATTAGAATTAACATTATTACTTTTGTTATTATTTTTATTGTTATTAATACTATTATTTGGAAGTGCTAAAGAGAATAAAATAGGACTAGTCATGTCATGTAGACCAGGGATCCAACACATGCGGGGAAAATGTATGATCAATGATACTGGAAAAAAAAATTTGTAAAATGTTCCAGAAATGCTTTAGTCATTCTGGAAAAATGATTCTCCTTCCTCTGCTCCTACCCACAATGAGAGTGGACACACACTCAGGTTAAAAAATTATGTGCATCCATGTCTGTTGTCAGGCTGTCATGAATGGGCAATACAGAAGGGCAGAGCTCCTCTGCTTCCAACTGGCACAGTGCTCCACATGACGCCATCAGCCAAGTGAATTTACATATGAAGAGTATCCAGTTCTTCATCTCCGTGGTAGTAGCTCAAATAAAGATAAATAAAAAAGAAAGGCGGTAAAGGGGAAATTCTTCTTTTATCCATTATAACTGGTGCAAAGATGCAGTCGCTGCACGTGATTTGTATTGGTGTCACAACAATTAACCTTTATGTTTAGTCTTAATTTTTTTTAAACAAAAAAATTTTTTTTGATGATTTTTTTTAATGTCTAATAAACAATAAAGCAATCGATTTACTTGGATTTTTTACGTAATAGATATTACGGGATGAAATTATCTTTATTATCTTTCATCTTCTTGTGTTCAAAAAGATGTAGAATGAATACGATGAGTCACAGTTATTTTCACAAACAGACATCCTGTCCGGTGCACAGTGAGCATTTAGATCATGGATGGGCGGATGCTAGTAACAGCAGATGGAGTTTGCCCACGAGTCACAGAGATGCACTGTAGGTGTTCACCACATTTCCACTTCTCGGAGCCCTTCGGTATTTCTCATCCACATTGCCTCCATATGCTAATAAAAAAAAAAAAAACCACGTGGCGCAATCAGAGGCCCAGAGCAACAACTAAACGGACCTTGCAGCAGAGATTGTTTTCGGTTGTATTATGACCTTCTTCAATAATGTTACCACTGTTTCCAGTTAACAACCAGTAGACCTCCACCAGCCTCCCCGAATGACTCACCGCAGTTCAATCTAATCTTTATTATTCCCCGACATAAATATGGTTTGCAGATTAAGTGAGTGCGCAGTGGGGATGCAATAAATACGGGAACACAAAGTAAAATTACAAAAACAGCAGAGAGTTTATTGCCACAAAGACAAGTTTGTGTGTATAAAATCCTCCAGGGAGTCAATAACCAAATATAGTCCAATAAAAACACTTATTTATCGGTACTGCGGCGCTTCCTCCAAAATGAATTGGTGGCGGCGCTTATGACTGACAAGAATGAAATTTACAAATGCTCCCGTTAATTGTCAGGAGGTGTCTAAAGTTAATAAATACCGGTTATAATATTACTCTGTGGAATATTTACCATAATTTCCTAACTAAAAAAATTATATGTATATACAGCCGCACTTCTTTATATGTCGCAGGTGTCCACGTTGTGACATGGAATATTGTTGGCACAGGGGAGACTTAGGGACCTGCTCCAGGGCCGAAGCTAACATTAGCTCCGGGGCTAACTCCCTTCATTTTGTGCTTGTCCGTATATGCCGCAGGTGTCCACATTGTGACATGGAATATTGTTGGAATGTACAGGGCAGACTTAGGGATCTGCTCCAGGGGCCGAAGCTAACATTAGCTCCGGGGCTACCTCCCTTCATTTTGTGCTTGTCCGGAGCAGAGGTAAACAGATACAGGGAAGTTGGGGTCTTTATTATCAGCCACACCGACCACAACAGAACATAAACACAGTTTTAACAGCTCCTGTATAACCAACACATGCTTCAACATGACAGGGATCGAACTGCTCTCACCTTTCGCTATCGTTCTCTCCCACGCTACTAGTATACACACAGTAGCCTACCAGAAAAGTCACTCTTGGCTAGCAGTATGAACTTCGTTAGCCAGTAAAAATCCATAAATTAGCCGCATCGTTGATTAAGCCGCAGGGTTCAAAGCGTGTGGAAAAAAGTAGCGGCTAATAGTCCGGAAGTTACGGTAAAAATATAGTTCAACTGATTCGATTAATCTACCAATAACTGTCAGGAATACAATATATTCATATATGTGTACCATGTAACGGCAATGTAATCAAAATAATGTCGTTATCTATATTATAAAAACCATGCTTAACATATTTTTCAAAGAGAAATAGTCTACAAGAGAAGGACTACACCAACAACAACAACAACCCCAAGGGACAACAGTTCAATACACCCAGCGTAGCTGTTTCAGTAAAAGGAAATTACTCTGCCTTTTCTCAGATAAAAGAAAGCATGTTCTCCTGCTGTCAGTATCACCCACTCCGCCAGCTTTGTTCATTACCTGAACATAAACCTTTAATGCCAAATATAACTTTACAACAGTTCCGTTGGGTTTTGGAGATCGGTAGACACCTTCTGAGGTGAATGAAAAAAACGTCAGAAGTGAATGAAATAAAATATAGGGAATAGTAAAAGATAATAAAAGAGGCAAATTACACAAGCAAAAACTGTTGTAGTAAGTGTGTAGCTAGTTAAAAAGTATTCGTAGATGTTTTTTCCCTACTGTTTGAATTACATTCTTATTAGTGTTATCGCAGCAAATAATTACCATGACCATCACCACTCCTTCAGGATCAATATTCGGGTCAATAAATATGCATTAACTAAAGGCTATTTCACTCTAAAAGGAAACAAATCGTTCAGGATTGAACGAAAAGGTTTCAAACTGACAATTGCGTCGTAATAGCCAATAAATCAATTCACTAAATAAAGACAAATAAATTAAACTTACTGTGTAGTGAATGCAGGCAAAAGAACATGACATGAGTGGAACTTTTACACTACCAGTACATTTTAATTACAATTCTAGCTCCTACTTTTCATATCATGTCACTTAAACTGAGGTACATAATATTTTTATTTTTGTAGTGAAATCAAACCACAAATTAGTCAAACAAGTATCAACAAAAAAAACTGACTTGGTGAGGTGGAAACGTCACTCCAAGTCAAGAATGTTGGGATTGTTTTTGTAATTGTATAGTCTTTGTACCTGATGTTAGAATATGTCCAAACATTGTTGACACTGAGCTAGGGAAAAAAAACGATATGGACTAGGTATCTCCAATAATTTCGGCCAACCAATATTATCATAATTACGTAATATCGATAAGAATCGTTATCGGTTTTTCCTCCGTTATGAAAACCTGATAACACAATGCCTGGGTTTCACCCAGATGATGTGACCTAAAAATAGTTTTGAAGTGAAAGTGAAAGTGAATTATCATTAAAATGACACAGCACACCACTGCACACAATGAAACATGACCTGTGCCTTGAACCCAAATGGCTGAAAATATCAATATCGGTTGATATCGGAATCGGAAGTTAAGTGTTTGGACAATATCGGCATATCGAATATCGACAAAAAGTTAATACCGGACATCCTTAACACTGACTTATGCTTGTGGTGAAAAACCATTATGGTTTATTGGGTTGCTGGTTTGGCAATAAAAAGTATTCGAACAAAGTATCAGGCGTGATATAACCCAGAATGTTTTGAATAGAGCAAATTTGTTTTAGTCTGTGCCACATGGAAATTTTCCTCATTTTCTTTTTTTTTTCTTCTTGCTATTAACAGTTGGGCAATCAAACTAAATGACTGTTGTCACTGAACGGCTTAAAAAAAAAAAAAAAAAAAAAAGAATCATCAACCCACATAAGCCCAAGTGAGGCTAGAGTTAGTCATTTTGGCTCAAGACTCAATACACAACCGGTAGTTTCAGCAAAACACACACACATACGTTTTGATAACAAATAGGGCTATGATAGGAATGAAAGCAAACGTTTCAGTAAGTGCGAAAGAAAATGACATTCAACACAAACTGCAATCGAATCAAATCAAACTCAATCAGCAGCCGCAAAAGTAAAAACCCCTGCAGGTCTGGCATTTTACCCTACAGCCATAACACAATCTCATGCTTTTGGCTTTAAAGGAAAAAAAGAGTTGATTTCAGCTTACTTAATAAACAAGGTCATTTGGGCGTGTGCAGTACACTGTTTATACACAGTTTGGTTGTAGAGCCAGTTTAGGGAAGAGGGGAACAAACAGCATTTGAATTTTGAAGTAAACAGTGACCGTAATGAAAATGAGTATCTGTGGCGTTCTCATTTGTCAACATATTCATAACGGGTAGAGAGAGGTTGATATTCAATGTGGGTGATCAGCTCTTTGTGCTTTTTAAGAAGCGTTTTGGCAGCGCGAAAACATTTGGATGCATTTTTAATAAAAACCAAACAAAGGTTATGATTATTAATTTCCTTTCAGCTGGGCTCTCTTCTTTAGAGTAAACAATGGCTTGATTTGGACTTGTGATTCCCCACTACAGTCACCTGGGGGCGGGCAGGGGAGGGGATCCAAGCCAGGAAAAAAAAACTGGAGAGGTGGTGTCACAAAAAAGCCTCCAGGATAAAGTTTGTGCCAATCACGAGAAAGGGATCAGTCATAAGGTACTTGTTAAAGCCTGTATTAACAATTGCAGTAAACAGCGCTGCTCAGAACATGGGCCCCTGTGGTAACAAGTGCTGTTACAGTAGCATGTTACATGGAGATTTCCACAACTCCTTCTAATTCTTCTTAAATCTTCTTGAGTACCACGTCTGCCACGGTAAGTGTTTCGGAGTACAGGGCATCCGGATAGTTCCAAATGACTGAAGGCCTTACAATAAGAAATATCAGTGGTTCGACCCCCACTGTTGACTAATGGTCTCGTATGTTGGCTTTCTCTGGGTACTTTGGTTCCCTATCCCACTACAAAAGGCTGCAGGATTTGATTAATTTGAATCTCTAAACTGACCAGAACTTTAAATAATTTCTTACATTTTTTCCATGGAATCTCCCACTTTCTTATAATTGTCCTAATAATTTCTTCCAAAATGCCTCTCTGCCTCAGGAAGACTCTTATACATTATTACTTTATTATATATTATAATGATATCTATTACTAATCAATGATGAATAATTATTATCACAGTCATTATTATTATTCAGGTTAAGTGCATTTAAAAAAGGACTATATTTCCTCTTATTTTGAAGCAATACTAAAGATAAATAATACATAAACAATTTTATTAATGGATGAATGGGTCGTAACAGTGCATTTGATTATCCGATATGCTAACACGTTGCCACCCCAATGCCAATGGCAGACTCACTAATTCCCGCGTTATAGTGCAAAACAGTAATCCAGCCTGTGGGTATCAAATGCATGAATTACTATTCCAAAGTGCTGCAATGTCAGAATTGTCTTATTTTGGTCTTAAATGAAAGAAACTAGATCTAACAACTGCCCTGACTTGGCTAAATTTAAGTTTGGTCAAATTTAAGATCTGAGTCAATTTTAACCCCAATGTTTGTGACAGTCGATTTCATGTATTTGTCCAAAAAAACAAGATCTGCATTTGGGGTTACCTGCATGTTACTACCAAAACACCCTAACCTCTGTTTTATTTTTTTAGAAATGTAAAATGTTAAGAGCCATCCAAATGTTTATGTCCACCATCATTTTCAAGGGGCACATACAGTAGATTAGTCTGTCATCCGCATAGTAATGAAAAGAGATACTATGTTTCTAGTAGGAAGACGACGGGATGCAAGTATGGACAGAAAATGAGAGGGCCTAAGACTGAGCCCTGCGGGACACCATATGGGAGGAGCAGGGAAGGATATGGAGTCTCCAATAGATACACTGAAAATTTGACCTGTCAGGTATGAATTATACCACTCTAGTGCTTTGCCCCGAATGCTCACCCACTGCCCCAAACGAGATATCAGAATGTCATGGTCCACAGTATCAAACACAGCAGTTAAATTCAAGAGCACAAGGATAACGCAGTCACCTGAGTCAATAGCTAAAAGAAAGAGCACAAGGATAACACAGTCACCTGAGTCAATAGCTAAAAGAATAAAATTAAAAACTCTAAAAGTGCAGATTCAGTGCTGTGCAGGGTGACATCATGAGCTAAGCTCCATCATATAACCAGACTCTGGGAGGACAGTTTTCGCAGTAAAAGTCTGAGAACTGATCAGCACTGGAAGGGTTAATGACACCGCAGCAGCGCCAGATTTAACTGTATTACAGCCAACAGCAACCTCAAGTTATACAGGGGCATGGAAATGAAAAAAACTGCATTACAAATTTAAGTACAAAGTTTAGAACTGGTAACCCATACTATAAAACCAAGTTCCAGTCGGGAGTTCAGGTGTAGGACCCGACACAGTCTGCACATCAATTAAGAGTCAATAAGACTAAGAATATCAGTTGCCGCTGACTTATCAAGACAACATGTGAATATTAAAATCCCCAACGATAATAATAGGGTCATATTTAGGCGAAACCTCAAGGCAAAATCATTCACAAAGTCGTATTTAGGCGGGTAAACGAGTATAATGAAAACTGCTTACCTTTATAATGACTCTTGAAAACAGTCAGTATTTCTCATCCTCCTCGGCCTGACATCCGCGGGGAATTAAAATAGCTGCAGTCATTAGGGAAAGGTTCGATGACAGCACTGGACTCACCAACAACCTGTCTCGGAAATACATATGAAGTCATATCTCCAGGATGTGAAGAAATCGTTTAAAACAAATATTTCGTTCGCCAGCATTTACTTGGCCAACTCTTATGAGAGACGATGGGTCCGCGACGAAAGCCGTCAGTGATGCTCGACACCTGGGCTGCAGGTTACGATGTTTTGCCCCACGGCGAACATGGCGCCGCAGGGCTGGAACATCTCATGCGGGCAGGTGTCAGGTACCAGCTAGGCATTATTCGGGTCTAGTGAGCAGCGGAGAACAGAGAATCCATGAAAACGTAGAGGAACGTACCAGACGAGCCTTCGAACCGCTGCTTCTGTCCCGGCTTCGCGAACGCTTACGCCGAGAAAGTGTAGCCAGGTTGCGGTAGAGGTGTGTCGGGATGCCCACCAGGTGCTGGGTCAAAGTTCCACGTCCACCATAAACGAAATTTTCCAGAAAACCCAGCTTGGTGTCTATAAACCAGCAGTGGGTCGACATTAAGAACAACTATCGAAAAAAAAAACAGAAATACACACAACACAGCCAGTGACAGACGTTAGGCTTCACACACCTGCGCCATCTTGTCCGCCATCTTGTCTTGTCTTTATCTATCGCCTTTCTGGTCTTTATTCCTTCCTTTCTATAGTTTCTTTCCTTCCGTCTCAAAAACCAAACTACCTGCATGGGCCGAGTTCCCAAAATGATCAGAAATTCCAACTAGGCAATAAAGTCATACCAGGGTGTTTTAATTGACCATAGCAATATGACTGCCCTTATGTTCACTGGCCAGATGCTTCCTCTCTAACAACCTGCTCCTTGCCTGGAACAACTATTAGTTAATTACCAGAAAAAAACAAGTTCTTTCTTGTGGTTAGTAATGCCTATGCTTTGCTAAGATTTTGTAATAAACACATTTACATACTTCAAAATATCTAAAGTTTTTTTTTATTACATAATTGAAGATTTAAGTCATACTTAAAAACGTATTTTCCTAATGTTAACCCTAGTGCATCTAACGCCTGTCTGGAAATTGAGTGGTTTTTATAGGTGCTGGAATGTGGTCATACCAGCATATTAGACTGCTAATGCTCAGCATAATGCAACAATACTGACACCTGGTGATTAACTGCTCAAACTACAGGATAATTACAGTTTTAGTTAAAACCGCGTTATGGTCCTGACTAGAATTTATAGCTAATGCTCTATTGATGTGTGTGCCTTTTATCACACTTTTAGAAACGTTTTCTGCCGTTGTTCGTGGTTATTGTTTCACCAGTCCATTTAAACAATAACAATGATCACTCGAGTGAAGGAGCACACGGAGGAGACACCAAAAAATATTATGGACATAGTAAAGACACGGAGATGGTGTGTGAAACAGTTGTACCTTACCGTTGAAGTGGAATGGATGATCGACTAGTGTTTAAAATGGAAACTATTAAGACGTTTTTGAATAATAAATCGTTAACATTTATAAGCAGTGACACACAAAATGACAATGAAATGTTAATTAGTTCAATCTTTTTAATAAATCTAACTTTTAAAGTTACCTTCCAGTGGCTGTGCTTTAAAGTGGACCAAAAAAAACAAACAATTTAGCCCCTCAACTAGTAAACCTGGTGGACTTCTTTGGCTCGGGAGGGCTAATGGGGTGGGACAGCAACAACTTTAAATATTTCGATAAAGACACCGGACCGCTGCTCAGCACAGTCCCACAACATCTGCCTGGATGTGCCTTTGGGTGCTGCAGTTTTCAAGGGTTCACAACACTTAGAGTGTGCTTGACCTTGTGCTCTTTCACTGCAAGGATGTGCTTGCTGTAGCTTGTGGTGTGTGACGAATAACACTGCAGTTCTGTGGCTTCCCAGAAAGTGGTAAAAATAAAAAAATAAAAAACAAGTGAAGCTGTGCAGCTGGGTGTCAGATTTTGTAATTTGCGGAAAGGTTCGATGACAGCACTGGACTCACCAACAACCTGTCTCGGAAATACATATGAAGTCATATCTCCAGGATGTGAAGAAATCGTTTAAAACAAATATTTCGTTCGCCAGCATTTACTTGGCCAACTCTTATGAGAGACGATGGGTCCGCGACGAAAGCCGTCAGTGATGCTCGACACCTGGGCTGCAGGTTACGATGTTTTGCCCCACGGCGAACATGGCGCCGCAGGGCTGGAACATCTCATGCGGGCAGGTGTCAGGTACCAGCTAGGCATTATTCGGGTCTAGTGAGCAGCGGAGAACAGAGAATCCATGAAAACGTAGAGGAACGTACCAGACGAGCCTTCGAACCGCTGCTTCTGTCCCGGCTTCGCGAACGCTTACGCCGAGAAAGTGTAGCCAGGTTGCGGTAGAGGTGTGTCGGGATGCCCACCAGGTGCTGGGTCAAAGTTCCACGTCCACCATAAACGAAATTTTCCAGAAAACCCAGCTTGGTGTCTATAAACCAGCAGTGGGTCGACATTAAGAACAACTATCGAAAAAAAAAACAGAAATACACACAACACAGCCAGTGACAGACGTTAGGCTTCACACACCTGCGCCATCTTGTCCGCCATCTTGTCTTGTCTTTATCTATCGCCTTTCTGGTCTTTATTCCTTCCTTTCTATAGTTTCTTTCCTTCCGTCTCAAAAACCAAACTACCTGCATGGGCCGAGTTCCCAAAATGATCAGAAATTCCAACTAGGCAATAAAGTCATACCAGGGTGTTTTAATTGACCATAGCAATATGACTGCCCTTATGTTCACTGGCCAGATGCTTCCTCTCTAACAACCTGCTCCTTGCCTGGAACAACTATTAGTTAATTACCAGAAAAAAACAAGTTCTTTCTTGTGGTTAGTAATGCCTATGCTTTGCTAAGATTTTGTAATAAACACATTTACATACTTCAAAATATCTAAAGTTTTTTTTTATTACATAATTGAAGATTTAAGTCATACTTAAAAACGTATTTTCCTAATGTTAACCCTAGTGCATCTAACGCCTGTCTGGAAATTGAGTGGTTTTTATAGGTGCTGGAATGTGGTCATACCAGCATATTAGACTGCTAATGCTCAGCATAATGCAACAATACTGACACCTGGTGATTAACTGCTCAAACTACAGGATAATTACAGTTTTAGTTAAAACCGCGTTATGGTCCTGACTAGAATTTATAGCTAATGCTCTATTGATGTGTGTGCCTTTTATCACACTTTTAGAAACGTTTTCTGCCGTTGTTCGTGGTTATTGTTTCACCAGTCCATTTAAACAATAACAATGATCACTCGAGTGAAGGAGCACACGGAGGAGACACCAAAAAATATTATGGACATAGTAAAGACACGGAGATGGTGTGTGAAACAGTTGTACCTTACCGTTGAAGTGGAATGGATGATCGACTAGTGTTTAAAATGGAAACTATTAAGACGTTTTTGAATAATAAATCGTTAACATTTATAAGCAGTGACACACAAAATGACAATGAAATGTTAATTAGTTCAATCTTTTTAATAAATCTAACTTTTAAAGTTACCTTCCAGTGGCTGTGCTTTAAAGTGGACCAAAAAAAAACAAAAAAAAAAACAATTTAGCCCCTCAACTAGTAAACCTGGTGGACTTCTTTGGCTCGGGAGGGCTAATGGGGTGGGACAGCAACAACTTTAAATATTTCGATAAAGACACCGGACCGCTGCTCAGCACAGTCCCACAACATCTGCCTGGATGTGCCTTTGGGTGCTGCAGTTTTCAAGGGTTCACAACACTTAGAGTGTGCTTGACCTTGTGCTCTTTCACTGCAAGGATGTGGTTGCTGTAGCTTGTGGTGTGTGACGAATAACACTGCAGTTCTGTGGCTTTGCCAGAAAGTGGTAAAAATAAAAAAATAAAAAACAAGTGAAGCTGTGCAGCTGGGTGTCAGATTTTGTAATTTGCAAATCTTGCCCTTGGTTGTTTCTTTGGCAGCAGTGCTCCATTTATATTATTTGTATAATATACTTTTATGTATTTGTCTCTTTTCCAACTACTGTAGGGTTATTCTGGACATATTGTATAGCACATTGTTACCAAATAAGGCAGTATACATGCAGTACTTTATGTACCGTTTTTTTTCCCCGGAGTATAAGCCAAAAAATGCATAATGAAAAAGGAAAAACATATCCAAGTCGCTCCAGCCATAGGATTAAAAAAAGTGACATACAGGAGTAGCAGATGCTGGTATACAAGCCTAGAGTGCCCTCTAGCAGCTGTCAGTGGGAAAATAACAAACATGTATGTTTTCAGTGTTAGAGGACTAGCAGATACTGGTACTTGGTTTTTGATATCATAATGAAAATCTGAAAACGAAATTTCGGTTTCGGTTGGTATCGCAATCAGAAATTAAGTGTTTGGACAATATCGGCATATCATTTATCGCCAAAAAGTTAATATCGGACATGCCCCACTGTCACTGCCGAGCAATCGATCAAAATGAAACAAATTGTTCAGTAAGACAAATGATAAAAATCAATAAAAAGCAGAAGAAAGAAATAGATGAATTAAAATTTTCTGCAGTGTTTACGGCGCGTAGCTGAACATAAACTGAACGGCGCTTTTACACTCATGGCAAGTTTTAATTACAAAATAAAACTCCCCTCCTGCTTTTCATTAAACAAAGTGTCACTTGAACTCAGTATCACTATTTCCATGTTTCATTAAACAAATGATCACACACAATGTTGGTTACATCACTCTCGACAAAAAGAAAAAGAAAAAGAAAAAAAAGTGACATGATGAAGTGTAAACATCTCATCTGTTCATTGTGCCATTTAAACGAGAAGAGAAGATACATTAGTGTATTCAGTTGCTAAGGCCCCGTGAGGGTAATTGGGACACAGCGCTGAAGTAGGGAAACATCACAACTGGTTTGGTATTGAGTGGAGTGGAATGGTTCCAGTCAAAGGATGAAAAAAATGTAGAAACTTACACATGTAGCAGATACTGGTACACAGTGAGGCTTACACATGTAGCAGATACTGGTACACAGGACTAGAGTGCCCTCTAGCGGCTGTCAGTGTTAGAATGAAGATGTGAAATTATATATTTTGATATTTAAGTCGCTCCTGAGTATAAGTCGCCAACCCAGCCAAAGGATGAAAAAAAGTAATGGTAATCTAAAACACTGGTTGGTACATGCTTTTAGGTTAGGTCCTATACCGATTCTGGTTCCAAAAGCCAAGGTTTTCACTTAGTCCAAAAATCAGACATTTCCACCTTAATACATAAAACGTATTGTTATCAGTTTTGTCAAAACTGGCTCTGCATTTACTTGGTATTAGAATGATACTACATCACGCAGTACTAAATAGAGGTGAATAGAGTTACTGCACACCACTAATGACCAGATGACGGCTGGTGCAAGTGCTTCACTGGCAACTTTAAGGAATAACAAGGATTTAATGACTGAATGCCACTCTAAACCTCATGGAACATCACAAGTCAATCTTTTTCTGCAGCAACCTCTCAACCGCAAACATCATGGACCATGATGAAGAAAGGGCTCAAATCTGATCCCTGATACAATCCAATCCATCTAATCCATATCCTAACACACCTCACCGATGTCGCTCTTTCCTTGTACACATCCATCGCCTACACCTCACATCTCTTTCTGTAGCTGTAAAGTTTTGTGCTGCTGTTAGCCACTGCTGGAGTCAGATTGCTACAAATAACTAGTGACTCACAAGGGACAATAAACCTGCACATTGCCCACAAAGTGGAGGAGCGAGCCACCGAAGGCTTACAAAACCCAGGCCGGTCAGACCTATTCATGTCAAAATCTCTTTTAATATAGTATTTGCTTTGCATTTGCATTTTAATAGAGTTCCATATACCTGCGAATTCTCTCAATTAAAGAAAAGCTTAAAACCCTGATTACCTAAGTACCCGTTCAATACCTGCAGTTAGTCGTTCGTGTACTTGACAGGATGGTAAGCCACCATGACGGAAGGGGATCCAATCGGTGCACCAGTTTGACCAAAGCCATTTTCTGCTCTATGCAAACTCTAATATAATTTGGCCTGAAATTCACTAGCAAAAAAAAGAAAAAGAAAAAGAAAACATGCAGAACAGCGCAAAGCTCAAAAATGGAAAGGAAACGCAAAAATATACCGTAATTTCCGGATTATAAGCTCCTGCTTTTTTCACACGCTTTGAACCCTGATCCTGCTTTTTTTCACTCGCTTTGAACCCTGCAGCTAATTTATGGATTTTTACGGGCTAACAAACCTCATACCGCTAGAAAAATCGAACAGACAACAGGTGAACAGGTCATTCGCAAGACAATTGCTTCTCCTATCTGGTTGATTCTTGCCTATTTTAGCATTTTTTCCAGCGCTCTCACCACTACTGCTATCATGAGACAGTATCTTCAACCCACAAAAGTTACTCAGGAGGTCAAAAGGTTCTCTATGACTACTAGCATAGTGTCAAGAGCATAGAGGACAAACCAAGGTGACAGATAAGTACACTACAAAAGGTGGAAGGGAGGGGGGGGGGGTCTCAGAAGGACAACAACCCAGCAGGACCACTATCTGCTTCCTTGTGCAAGAAGGAACAGGTGGAGCACTGTCAGAGCCCCTCAGAAAATGACCTCCAACCAGCCTCTCATTTGCACTTTTCCTCCCAAACTGTCAGAAACAGACTGCATGAGCGTGGCATGATGGCCTGACATCAACACATGGGGGGCTCTGCTCACACCCCTGCATTATGCAGCCAGGTTGACATAAGCAAGATAACACCCTGTTCATGTCAAAGATGACAAGGGAGGAGCCAGGCTGACCACATTGGAGCTACTGGCCAACAGGTGCAATACCAGCCTCCAGTCACTAGGTGGCAGTAAGTCATACAGTGGTTCGTACAGATAAAAATATCCATGTTATCAGGTTCTCAATAGTAATTTAGATTTGTGGGGTTGGGGGTCGGATGGGGAGGGGTTGGGAGAGGGGGAGGGGGGCATGACAGAAAATAATTGAAAACCACTGCCCTAATGCAATCAGAGCGATTGATTAAGACAGTGGTGTCAAACATACGGCCCGCAGGCCAAATCCAGACCACTAGGGTGTTAAAGTCGGCCCGTTTGATGAATTTTGAAAATAAAAAAAATATACAAACATATATATATATTTGTGTATGTAACATATATTACAAATAATAAATAGTTAATATACTTGCACTTTTTTGCATGAAAACAAAGGGGATGTTGACAACTATCCGACAACTAATGCGTTTGAGACCCCTACCACAAAATAACAATCGCAAGATGATTGGTTTACAAAAATATTCAATAAACTCCATAAAACAAGACCCTGCCTTTTGTAAAAAAAAAAAAAAAAAAAAGTGGTATTTCTTATAATTCTACAGTCAGAATAAACATTTAGGAGTATTTATCTCAGCTTTTTTTAAAACATTCACTGTGTAAAACCCACACAAAAGACACACATTTGATGAACATTAATTATTTATTCCTTTTGGAAGCATTCCATGAGGACATTATTTACAATACTGAGGTCGCAGGATATTTTCTCTCGTGGGGCTAAATTTTAGCACTTTATCTGGTCTCCGGTCTTCATATAAGAGCTGTTAGGTTAACCCTTGGAGTTGTGTCATTTTTCTCTTTCTTGATTTAATGTTTACTGTTTTTGGATGATCAACGGATGTTAGGTAGAAAAAGACAAAAAAGTGCCGACATCCTCAAAGTAAATTTTATTTTGGTATATGAAGGTGCTACCGTCCATCATCGCCACATTATAAACCTTCACTTTTTTTAAAAGATCCATGAACAATGTTGTTAAATTTACCGAACCTGTTCACATTCAAGGCCCCCTCTGTGTCTCAAACTGGTGTTTATTATGAAATCGATGAGAAGCAGTTAAAACTTAAAAAGTAATTTTAACCTTTTGATCAGAGTGGTGCAACAAAAGTACACGACGTAGCAGCAGCAGCAGCCAAACTGTCTTTTGCAGGAAATTAAGGAGCAACAGTGAGATGGATGTAGTAGATCTGATAGGTGTGCTCAGAGAACGTGGGGTCAGGGGGGAAACGGTCAGTGATGCCATGAGATAATCAGGCTTTATTACTGGAGTCTCTGAAAATGAAAACCATTCAGACATCTGGTCGCTTCGTTTGTTGAGCTCAACTCATCCACCGTACCGTCCCTCTGAATACATCGTTTGGCCTAACTGCCGCTTCACCCCTTCCCTCAATCTTCCAGTGCCAGTGTGTCCAGCTCCTCGTCCAGCTCCTCCAGATCTTCCAGATCTTCACCTGTGAACAGGTTCTCATCCACGGGGACCTCTTCTTCGTCTTCGCCTCCTCCGTCCTTCCCTCCTCCCTCTGCTCCTGGGAGACCGTTGATCTCAGTGCCGCCCCATGCTCCGTTGAGCTGGTTTTCTGTGGTTGGATTAAGGTGTTAAAGTGTTATTTTTTTTAAATCGGGGCTTCCATGTTACTGATGAATGCAGAAGAAAAAAGGCAATAAAAAAAAAGCACAGTTCAAAAGAGAACCTTTGATCGTCTTCGATTTAGAATTTAGCAGGACGGCAGCTATTTTAAAGCTACGCCCAGGCTTTGAATAAGGATTATTAAAAGAACATTTACAGACTTTTTTTTTTTCTGAATAATAGACGGTCCCTGGCTAGCAGGGTAACAAGATTATGGCTGCATAATAAATCGGGTTACTAATTTGAAAATGCGTGCTCTGTTTATTAAGTCTTTTTCTTAATTAGGTCCTCAGACAAAAGGAAGTTTGCTTGAAGAACATAAGTTGAATCAAATCATAAATGTTCAAAAACTGTGATTAGAATTTAAGTCACAAGTTAAATAAAATGTACTGTAAGTTATATTATTTTGAGTACGATGATCAAAATAACGCGCTTTTCACCATCTCCAGATGTTACGTTACACTAACGGACAGAAAGAGTGAGTCGTTTTTCTCTCACCTTTGCTCTCCTCTGATGGCTCGGTCTTGTTCTGAGAGGCGAAACGGTCCGTAGCTGCAACGGTAATTCCTGTGTTGTCAACTTCTTGTGGAACAAAACGAGATAAGTCGATGTCCTGGATCTCTGTGGTATCAACCTGCGAAAAAAAAAAAAATGCTCAGACTATTACGTCTCATTCCAAGTCTGAGTTGCTCAACTATTCACATCAAAACATTCTTGTCTTCGTTCAAGGCTGAGACCATTTGACTGAGGCTAGAAAGTCTGAGTTTCTCAAATATTCAGTTTAAGGCTGAGACCATTTGACTGAGGCTAGTGCACAAAACAGGCTACACTAACACATGTCATAAAGTGACCGCACTCCGAACTCGCAGCACTGACAGAACTGAAGAGGCCTTTCGTGTGAGAGTTGAAACATCCAGCCTCATTCGCCAGTCCGTCACAGTCCCATATATGGAAACAATCAATGCCTCAAACATTTAAAAGTCTCTGTTGTTTTTGAGTGACGTTAGCAAAAGGGAAGCAGCCTTACAGCTCAGTTTGTATTTTTTTTGTGAATAGTCGATTGAGTTTCTGTTCAGACTCCACGAGAAAACACTGTTAAGTCCACCATTACCTCTTCTGCACCATCTTCATCACTTTCATCTTCGTATTTAGTGTCATCAGCTTCAGCATCATCGTCGTCGACCAGCTCTGGACGGAACTCGAACACTTCACGGCCGCTAACCTACGCACACACACACATTCACAGGTGAATTAAAAACCTGTATCGAAGCCGGATCAAAAATGACTTAAACAGGTGGGCAAAAGTCAACGGACTTACTGTAAGCGATTTCCCGGCCTTAAAGTCCGCCTTCTTCTTCTCCAGCTCCTCCCTGGCTTTGTCTATCTGTGTAACAACAGAGGCCAGTCTCACATACCCACTCATATGGAATATTACTGCGACATTAAGACTTAAATCGTGACATCAGAAATTATTTTCCCAACCTTCTCCTGCCTTTTCCTCTTCTTCCAAGCAAGGAAAGTCTCCAGGGTGATCCGGGTCACGTTAACCCCCAGAGCCGAACGCTAGAGGGGGACAAAGAGTAAGCAAGTGAGACCTCCAGAGGAAAACCTCTGCATAGACGGTCAGGGTTTGGGTAACATCAGCAGAGACTGGATCACCTCTGAAGCTAAGGTGAAGTGTGACCGTGCGTCATTATTACTAAACACAAAAAGAAAAGGTTCTATTCATTAAATGGAACTCTAATTCTCACGTCAGACCCGTGGAAGTCATTACAATAACATTAATGAGGATAATAATAGTTAGGCCTGTGAACCAAATGAAACTGTATTCAGATTAATCACAGGGTGGATGTGGATTAATCATGATTAATCAAAGGAAAACTGCCATTCCTTGAAACGATGAAAATCAATTTTGCTCTACGTTGCTGGAACGGAACGACAGATAACACCAGGTGGATGTATGTGTCCCATATGTTTTTCGAATCATTATTGAGGAAAGAAGAAAGAAGTATAACTCAAATACTGCCAGAAATATGGGTTAACTATCACAAATGATTCAACACGAACACCAAGTAAATTTCGGACAGCTCTAACACTAATTGCACATTTTAAGACTCTCAAGGTCAAAAAAATAAAATCGAGGTTTATAGTAGATACTGAGTGGAGAGATGGTAAACGGCCTTGTAAAGGAGTAGCCGAGTCTTGAAAGCGACGCAGAAATTAATGGGAAGCAAGTGGGGTTGGGTTCGTGGTGATGGGAGTCATGTGACTAACTGAGGGTAATCTGATGATGATGATGATAATCTGGTGGAAGTTGAGTTTTAAACGGACTGCAGTTTCTAGTAGTAGTAGTAATCACAAAGTGGCAAATATTCCATGGGACACTTTGTCTGGCAATTAATTGCACGCAATATCATTTTGCACAAACCTATTGTGACACAAGAAAAGTTAAGTTTAAAAAAACTGGGACGAAGTCTTGGGCCAAACTTATATATTTTATACATACATACATATATATATAAATGACAAATACTATATACTAT
>NC_024318.1:16587110-16613242 GCF_000523025.1 Cynoglossus semilaevis | reverse complement strand
TAGTATATATATTTTATATTTATTGAAATATTGACAGCAATTGTGCATATTTCTCCTTCTCTGCAGATATGTAATGCAGAATTTTTCATATGGAAACAAACGTGTAAACATTCAATCTGGAACCAAACAAAGCTTAATATTATAAACTATAATATTATAAAAACTTTGAAAACAAAACACACAGTATTTGTCATTTGTAACAGTCAACAACAAAAAAACAAAATGCATGTGCTATAACATAACGCATACACCGCTAATACTACAAACTCTGCCAGTATTTAGGGGTTATTTACTGGCAGGCCAACTCTAGTACACATTTGATATGATCTCTTGGGCCAAATATAACTACACTGTGGGCCAGATTTGTACTTAGAAGATCTTAAAATGTTGGCCACAGACCAGATGGGCTGAAAGACCGCACTGTGTTCACAGTTATTAGAGGCGACGATTAATTTTTTTTTTTTTTTAACAACTACAGTGCCCTGGCTCACTCCAAATTGTTATTAAGCTCAAACCTGAATGTTTAGAAGTCAGATTTTGTTTCATGCTGCATCACTCTGAGAGACTTTTAACTTTTCAGAGTCAGTCAGTCGGTTGCCCGAGGAAAGGAATCTGCCTAATAATTATGCACCTTCAGATGGGGTATCTACGTCCCTCATTAAACAAATACACATCACCTGATAATCAAATCCAATATACAGCACGGAGCTGGGGAATATTCATAAAAATTATGATTCGGTCAAACGGGGTAAGACGTATGATTTCAACTTCAAAACTTCTTTTGAAGTTGTATTTATTGTACTGTATGGTTTGCGACTTATACTCAGGTGCGGCATATATTAAAATATATAATTTCACTTTCAATTTTTTTATAATCACACTGACAGCCGCTAGAGGGCCCTCAATTTTTTTATATTCACACTGACAGCCGCTAGAGGGCACTCTAGGCTTTTGTACCAGTATCTGCTATTGCTGTGGCACTGTGACTTATACTCCGGAGGGACTTATAGTCCGTAAAATAAAAAAAAGAAGTTATAACAACAACCATTAAGTTACTATTACGTTAAGTAATAGTATTAAATGTAATTTGATTGAAATAGTTGCTCATCTTCAAATGGTACACATTCTCTCCAGTCATCCTTACCTCTTTTTCTATCAGCTCTTCCAAAGAAATTTCCTCCTCCTTTTCCTCCTTCTTCTTGTCCTTCTTTAGAACAAACCCTGGCGGCAAAGCGTGCCTGTACATACAGGTATCGCCCCCAGATGGACATACCCAGAACCAGCCATACTTGTTATTTTCTATAGCCTCCAGGAAGTACTTACACACCTGTAAAACAAAAAAACAAAAAACCAAAACATTATGTCACATTCAAAAAAGACTTAGGAGTTATTTCATGTCCAGCAGCCTACAACTGACAACACTCACAATTTGGGTTTTAGCCTTTTTCTTCTCTGCCTCGCCGTGCTTTTTGTTCACCACCTCTTCCAACTTCTTCTCATCCCAGTTCTCCATAGTGTCTGAAATACAAACCAAAGGCCCAGCAAATTTATTTTAAACAAAACAAGCACTGCAAGATGAATTGAGTAGTAAACACAAACATGGTGGCGCAAGAAGGATAATCAAAGTTCACTTAAATTTTCTATACCTTAAATAAATGTATAGGGACAAAGGAATAATCTTTTGCCAGATACAAGCAAAAAAAAAAGTGAAAAATTAATTCTACTGTGCCTTGGTGGGCAATCTTTATTCTCTTCTTTCCCCAAATGTTGCTGCAGGGATGATACTAGTGCTGTCGTTTAAACCAGAGCAAGAAGAAAAAGAAAATTTGGGCAAGCGCTAAAAACACTAGAATGATTTAGCTAATTAAACAGGACAAAAAAAAAATAAACATAGCTCAGTCAAAGGAAGGATTTTCATTTTGTTGCATGTAAAAAAAAATCCAGAGAGAAGGTAGAAAACTGGCTGATATTCTCAGGGCCAAATACTTTCCTTGACCATGTTAAAATAGTGTGTTGAATTGGAAAATTATTTCTGTCAAACATGTGAAAATAATGTTACCAAGATTTTTTTCCATTTCCTCTGTAATTTAAGAAAAATGAAAATACCGTCAAATAATGAATGAAAAAAAATATAACAAACATGTTTTGGTTTTTTTTTTTCATCAGAAGTTAGCTGCAGTCGAAACTTTACAAGGTCAAACTTTTTTAAACTCTGAGCTACTTCAAGGGGACTTAGTAACATGAAGAGCTACTTGTTTGATAGAGACTTTTCAAACAATGTAACAAGTTAGTTATGGGTCATACAATAGTAGACACTCTTCTAACCATCATCATTGAACCCATTTGAATATCATAGCAAGTGGAACTGATACAAAAAGCACAGTAACGGTACAATTTTTGACCCTGTTGACTGGTTTTGTTTTTAACATACCCCGCGGGCACCTTAGGTAGTCCATGGGGGCTACCAGGTGCCCCGGGGCACCAGGTCGGTGATCCCTGATTCACATTATTAAATGGTACTATGATGTATACAACTGCACCAAACCATCACGTGGAAGAGTCAGAAAATAAATTCACCTCTGTTCGTGCACTAACCTTTCTCCAGGTCCTCATCTCTTTCATCAACATAGACACTTCTCTTCTCACATTTCCTCTCCATCGACAAGTCATGGCTGAACTTGCACTTGTCACCCTTAGTGCACTGACCCTGCTTAAAGAATGCGCACAGCACCGATTTTGGATCAACACCTGAAGAAGAAAGAGAAAGAAAGCATTCATGATTATAGAATCAGTTAGTCTCGTGTTTATATATGACCATTGTTATCTCAATGTGAAACTCTTGTTACCTTTGCTGACTTTCTGGGCAGCCACTACAGGTTTAAACAGCTCGTTAAGTTCGTCCAACTCTTTCTTCTTATCCGTTTTTTTACCCGTCTTATCTGCTTCTTGCTGGGCAAGCTGAGCACACACAGAGTGAACGAATAATTTCAATACTCACTCGTCATCAGAACTTGAACGATATTCTTGTTTGCTTGAGTGTAAGTTAAAATGATTATTAATATTATTATATTAATTTTTACTAGGGGTGAAACAGTACATGCGTGTGTCTCAAGCCGTTTCGATACAGTGGTCTCAGTTTGGTGAGCACTATGAATGGAACGATGCACAATTTCATAACTGTTTTGATTAATTTGATTAACTTATGATGCACTCTGTCTGTCTGTGTATATATATATATACATACATATATATACACACATATATATACACACATATATATATACATACATATACATACATATATACATATATATATATATATATACACATATATATACACACACAGCGGGCAGCAAATTGGGCCACATTATATTGATTATAGTTATCCTTGAAATGCTTTTAAAACTAAAAATATGTCCATGTACCGAAAAGCTTTTCAGTGCACTTGTATTTGCACTGAACACTTAAATATGAATACCGTACATATACTGTTACAACCCTAGTATGTGTATATATATATATGTGTATATATATATATATATTAAATATTTCTGTAAATGTCTTCTAACCGTTCTTGCACTTTGTTGTCCATATTTAACTTGCTGGGTGACGTTCTTGATAAACTTCTGTTGTTTGGCCCCTTTCTTGTTTTTCAATCCAAAGGTCTTGTCCTAGAAGAAAACAACAAACAAAAACAGAGACCCTGTTCCTGATTTACTTGTATTATGTATGGACTCGACAAGAAACAAAGACTGGAAAGCTCACCCTAACTATTTCTTAAAGCTGGAGCTAGCAGTTAGCTTCACGGTACGTTAAAAGTCAGAGAGGAGCACATTGCTTGACTTTTCATTTAGAATGTTTCATTGCTCCCCTATAAAAACAACAACAAAAAACACCATGTGTTGTTGACAAAATTAAATTTCAGGATTAACAATAATAAATTGTTAAATTTAGTAGAAATTGAATTAAAAATTCTTGATTAATTTCTGCCATACCTTTTCATGCTCGTACAAAAAAAAAGGTTTTAGGCAACAGTGTTTTTTTTTGGACACTTTATTACTAAATATCAACAGTATGGCTGCAGGCAGTGCTGCAACTAACAACCATTTTCAAAGTAAATGTAAAAGTAAAAGTAAAAAAGTGATGACTACTTCCCATTACTCTACGACTCAGTCCATGCAGCACATAGAAAATGATAGATGTGTTAAACACAATAATTAAATTCTTTTTTTTAATGTAAGCTAAAAAAAAAAGCCATGTATCTAAGGGGGATGAAATTGACACCAAGTCAGAGAATATAGAAGATGCCATTAAACAGCTTTAATGTTTCTATATTTTGATTTCATACACGTTGTACCAGTAGACGCATCAATCTATATTTTGAGTGTTCTTGATATTACCATAGTCTCACATACTTTAACATTCATCCGCTGCTGTTATACCTGATTACCACATTATAAAACAGGAACACCTTGATTTATATTTGAGATTCTTGTTGCCCCAGTTGATTTGTTATCACGATCGATGACGTTAATTCATTCTTCGACTAAATCTTGCTGTCACGGTGGCAGGGAGCAATGCCCACGTTTACAATTATCTGTCATGAAAATTCAGATCTGACATCTAATTTCCTGCGAGACGCCAGACTAATGTTTTTTTGTATCACTTACAAATGTCTAAGAAACCAATGTTATTTAACGAAAATGGAGAAGCCATTAAACAGATCAATGTGTCACACTCGTCGTAAAAGCATTAACCAATTTTCCTGATCTGTCCTTCAGCCGTTTAAAAAACCCGTCCCGTGCGTTACTAACGAGATTCTGTAATATTACACGGGAAACAAAACTATGTGTTATATATACAAAAACATAACAAAATAAGTTTTTATTTAAGTCCTGGAGTTTTGTGATATGTATTCATTACGAAAAGCAATGCGAGGTATTTCTGCTTTGGCACGGCCCTGTTAGCTTAGCCTGCTGACAACTGGACAGCTCAATGTAAGGCAGTAAAAATAAATTCAACCAGTTTTAAATGAATAAGAAGAAATATAATCACTGAAAACAACATAAGCCACACGCATTAATGTTATCTTCCGGTAAAGTTAACTGTGAACTGTTCGTTAGCATAGCAGCTAACGCTAAACGCCGCAATGCTAACTCGTGTGTATTTACCTCAATTATCTTTTCCTTTTTCTTTTCTTGAGTTTTTTTATTTCCCGCGGGCGCGGCGGGTTTTTTTGGTGGCATGCTGGCTCAGGTGTTAGCTGCTGTATAGGACGCGAATAGTTTTCTCTGATATATTAAATTATATGTACTGTTTCAGCTGGAACAACTTGATGCTAGTTCGGCACAGGGAGCAGCGGCGCTCATACGCCACATGTAAGCGGTTGCCGACCCGTTACGTCATCACGGACGCCGTAGGCATGACGGGTACTGTAGTCCATAATTATGTCATTACGTCCTGGCGCCGCTGGACTTCGAGCTGAGAACTTGTGGGCAAAATCCATTGGCTGGGGAGATACAGTACTGAGAATATGTAGATTTTTACTGTTTATATTGGATGTTTTATAGATAATCACTTTATTGAACTGTCTGTACCCTGTGTCATGAGGAATTTCACTGCTCGATGTATAAAATTATAATTATAAAACATACAGTCATCCTCTTTTCATACAATAATTATTTAGCTTGGAGAACTACTAAGATGACTAAGGAAAGGTTTTTATTCTCTACAGCAGCAATTTCGTTGTATCCCTGTGTTACAATGACAATAAAGACTGATAATAATAATAATAAATAATAATAATAATTATCAGCTGATGTCCTGTGACTACATTCCAAAAATATACATAAAATAATGTTAGACAAAAATGTGATTTTTATTTCATTTTATCGTAGTGTCCTGTGCCCACGGTGAAACTTTTTGCAGTCCGATTTCTTTCTTTGAGTTTTATACTTTTTAAATCACTAAACAACGGCTTTTAAATGTATAACAGTCCCCCCGAAGCCTGTTTTAAAGATTCTACAATTTGACACAAAGCTGTTTAAAATGCCTGATGTGTGATGTAGCACTTTTTTAGGAATGAGAATCAGAGACATTTCTAATGGCACAAACAAACACATACAATTATCTGGGTGAATGAAAAGGCCGGCAGACAGATGTTTGGATTCTTTATTTTCACTGTATCACAAAAAGTACACATTAACTGTTGGTCTAAGACACTTCTCTATTCAGTTTGACGTGTACTGTACTGGTTGTCGCCACATGACATCTGAAGTGACTCCCGGAAGTGTTAATGGGTTGATGGTAGTATAGAAGAAGTGGTTTAGCTCATGGATCATGTTGATAGTTCCTTTCCCCTGATCACTAAATTATGTCGTCTTTATTTAAACATAGTAAAAGACATTTTGATCACAGACGAGAATGAGAGGAAATAAAAAAAAAAAAATCAAAAGTTGGAAGCACAGTGAGGCCATGAGATCATCTATATGGGAAAAAGTGACTATTCTTATATTGGAAATAATTAAAAATAAGACTTTTTTTAAAAATCATGCAAATCAACTAATGCAGATACATACATGAGCCTTCCTTGTTAAAAAAAAAAAAAAACACTCTTCTGCTCCGTTAGTATTTTAAAGGAGAGTGAAGTTTAAATTCTAACTAGTGGATTATTTTTCTCCAAGAGCCGTCTTTTTTCATCTTTTCTTAGTGGTGTACAGCCACGCAAAAATCAGGAGCTCTTTGCTACAACATCCTAGACGAATTCATCCAATAGGCTGATACTAGTCTCCAACCCTGTGTTTATAACTTTTTTTTGAAACCATCAGTTTTCCGCTCAGTATTCTGGACAATCCAGCTAATAGGAATAAAAGAACAGAAATAGAAGAAAAAAAAATGTTGTTGTTTTTTTTTTTTAAAAGATTGAAATCATGACAAAGACCACAGACACACACCGGACGTGATGCAGTTGTTGAGACGGTTGTTTTTACAGTGAGTCACAGTGAGGTCACTGACCAAAAGTTGGGTCAGATAGGTGGGTCAAAGGTCGTGTCAGGGGTCAGAAGAAGGTCTTGATGTCGGTCTGTCAGGTCAGGTGTCATTGTGTCACGACAACAGTCGCCTGGGGAACAAGAAGCTGCAGCGTTATTCACAGGAAGAGAAAACGACTCCCAGTCACTCAGCAGAAACTCATCACATTTTTAGTCACTTCAGAAACTGACAACTCATACGAGTCATTAATTCTAAGATCTGTGAGAAACACAGGAGCTTATTACTAAATTTGTGAAGGACGGCCTGTGAGAAATACAGGAGCTTATTACTAAATTTGTGAAGAATTTCTGGATCAAATTAGTACTTTTAGAATGTCAAAAAATAAAAACATTTCTGTAAAGGAGGGTCTCAACTGCTGGAAAAGAATTGTTAACAGAAACAGGAAGATTTCAAATGTCAGTGTTTGATTCCATCAGTAAATATGCACTTTGTCACGGTCTTATTCATTCCTATTCTCAGGTAAGAGAAAAGACAGGTTATAGCTCATACATTCAGTTTCCTATTTGGGATATCACAAAATGATACAGAGGTTCAACTTCAGCAAAGCAACCGGAATATGAACCGTTTTAGCTTTAGCTCGGTTTAGCTTAGTGCTGCTGAAAAAAAAACTTTAATCGCAAGTAAAGTTTTTTGGAATCTCATTATCTGAAAAAAAAAAAAAAAAGTCCAGTACTTTACAATGCTTTTATACCAAGTTCAGTGATATGAATGAACTGAAAAAATAATAATAAATAATAAATCTTATTTTACATTAATTTTTATTATTGATTTTATTATCCAGTCACCTGACTGACAATATACAATATCACAAATATTTTGGAGGTTTACCATTTGAAAAAACACTGATATAGAGTCATATCGACTATTAATTGCATTTCATCAGGAGGAAATGGATCTTTTTTTTTGTGTGAAAAAAATTCTAAAACTTGACGTGATCTATTTCTGACCTCAGAGATGAATTCTGTCAAAGGTCAAACACTGGAGTTTCTGTCTTAAGTTACTTCTGACACCTGTGAGCTGATTGGTTAATGTCTCCCAGTTGATAAATATCTAATCTGAAATGCTGGTGATTGGCTGAAGCTCGTTTGCCCGGGCTGGTCTTTGATCCATACACTGTAATAGCCCTGATGCTCTGCAGGGTATTTCCTGACTTACCCTTTGTGTATCTACGCCAGGCATGAGCAAACTAAGGCCCGGGGTCCGGATGCGGCCCGTTCAGCTGTTTTACCCGGCCCGCCAAACTTTTCCGAATTATATAATTTTTTTTATATTATCATTATACCGCTGCATTTCATTGACTATCTGAACCAGGAATGATACCCATCTCTACTACTTAACATTATTAATGAATTGGCAAAATAACGAAACTATTCAAAAACATCACTGTAAGGAGAGAAACAAGGCAGAGAACTCCCTGCAGCACAAACCTCAGTACTTACCAAGTCACTTCCTAGACAGGGTCCTAGTATGTACGAGGACGTTTGTGGGACTCCTCTCTGGGGGGATCAGCGAGCATCACCTTCATCTTCACACCATTCACCACCTGACCGTGAAGCGCCGCCATGGCGTCATCTGCCGACTTTCAGGAGAATAAAAGGGAGCGGAAATGAGGATTTTTTTTTCTTTTCATGGAAATAAAAAAAAAAAAAAAAAAAACGTATTTTGTTTTTAGATTATATAGACAATCTTTGAATTTTCAGATGTGTCTGAATGGCCGAATTCAATGAAAAAAAAAATCGACATCTTAAATTGGTATCACGAAGACTTTTTTTTTGTCAACATACGTGATGTTCAAAGTCTCACCTGCTTCTCCGCAAACTTGGCGTAGCCCACTTTCCTTCCGTGAACCAAATGAACCTCGATGAGAGAGCCAAAGCGACTGCCCAGACAGAGACATCGGGGTGGGGGGTGAGGGGGGAGGTAGAAATGTCAGTGTGCAGCGGGAACACTAGTTAATGCTGACTCTCTGATGGATTGTTTTAATGGCACCATTACACTGTCATTTAGAAGCACTTAGGCTGCGTGCTCTCATCCCCAGCAATTTGCAGTGACTGTACTTAAAAAATCCAAATCAATTGAACCTTTGACCTTCTGGTTAGTGGACCATTATTCTTACCATTTGGCCGCACACCGACATAAATGCAAAGTGCGGGTTTTTTTAAAAATGTGAAGCGCACAGTTATTAAGTCGTAACGAAGAAAAATGATTAGCCCGTTCTTTGGGGAACCTACCAGAACACATCCTCCAGTATGTCGGTGGGCAGAGGGGAGGGGCTAAACACCAGGAACAAGCGCTCCTTAGTTTTACTGTCAGGTGGAGCCAGCTTCTTTTGGGGAGGCAGGGTAACATCCGTCTGGACGCGGGACATCGGAGTGGCACCAGAGAAACCCTGTAAAGAATTTATAGATTCAACTCACTTCTTCAAGTAAACATAATACAGTACAAGGAAGTTAGCTTTACCCTCATGAAATAAAGCAATTTAAGTCAGGTGCTGCAGCCAATCAGCATCCTTGTTTAAGTCACTAAACTCACAGGAGACTCACAGGAGTTGGCTCCTACTCTAGGCATGGGCAAACTTTTTGACTCGCGGGGCACAATTGTCCTAAAACTGAACAGCGTTAATGTGAACTAAGATAAACGACATGTAAAAGTCATGCATAAAGGCTAAAATGCCAAAATAAAAATTATCACTTTTTACACCCTCTATTGGGCAAACGTGGGTATTGCAGGGAAGTATAATGATAATATAAATGAATTATAGAATTTCAATAAGTTTGGAAGGCCGGATAGAAAAGCTGAACGGGCCGCATCCGGACCCCGGGCCTTAGTTTGCCCATGCCCGTTCTACTCAGTTCTATGTCATCCAACAAGGCTCATCTGGTTGACTGTGGTTTAGTCTGGGTATTTTTAAATCACTCTTTACTAGTGGTAGACCGTCAAGGCTAGCAAAGCCTTCTCTGTATATGTTTATCATGAATATTAAAAAAAAATATAAAAAGTACAAGGGTTCCTCAGCTAACATTGGAGTTCCATTCCTACCGAGTGACACAAGTCGAATTTCGTAACTCGGAACTTGCATGCTGCACTTAAGTAACTATGTCACTCACCTATGCTAACATAAGACAGAAATGTCAGGAGAGTCTGACTCACACAATGCAAATGTAGCACAATCCAATTTATGGCGTACAACCGGCAGCGACGAGCGTAAACAAAACCACCTTCCGCGTACAGCTCAAAGTTCACACGGAAACTAGTTTGGCGAGTTTGAACGCTAATGTTAAAAATCGCTACAATGACGGAAGGAGACTTTCTTAATAAATTTATGGGAGAGGGCGACGTAACCATGAAATGCCATAGGTCAAGGACCTCGTAAAAAGGCACACTAAAATTTCTCAGGCACACTAAAGTGCCGCAGCGCAGCGGTCGGAAATCACCGAAAGTGAAAGTGATTTATCTTGTTCGCGGCGCACAATGAAATTTGTCCTCTGCTTTTGACCCATCACCAAAGTGACCAACGCCCACCACTGCCCCCACTGGCCGGGACAGACCTCTGGCCCAGAGCTTTGGTTATTATTAATCTGAACACAAAGGTTTTTATCAGGGCTCACATACATACAGTACTTACAGGTGGTTTAACGCCTTGACTGGTGGAGGGTCCATTCCACAGCGTGGACATCATCTGCGCTGCCACAAACTGCATGGCCATACGACCTACGGGACTACACACAAACAAATCAATGAGGTTTTCAAACTGCATAAAAAAATGATCAGCACACCTGAGAGACTGGAGTTAAAAGTCTCCAGACTCCATCACTGTGTGTGTGTCAAAGGTTGACGTGTGCTTTAAAATAGAGAGAATCTGAATTCTAGCTGTCATTGAATTGAATATAAGAAATAATTTCTACTATATTTGTCTTCTTTACATGTTAGAAAGTATGTCATCCTGTGTCAAAAAAGGGTGAAAATTCCAACTGCAATGTGAGCTCCTTTTGTTAAAGTCAGTTAAAATGATTCTATGTTATAAAATATTAGGCGATGGAGAATAAATAAAGGCCACGTCTGGAACTGTCCTCCACACTCAACATCATTTTATGGTTCTTTTTTTTATATTTAGGATCATTTAAGTTATCATTCTAACTAGCAACATAAACGGAAAATATAATATAAAAACTGCAAAATTGATGTGCGCTTTATCACGATTCTTAATTAACGAGCATAAATTCAATTTTTTTTTTTCCTGTACGTGAAATGTGTGTAATAAACTCTTTACTGTTAAACTGTAGATACTTTCAGCGTCGTTAATTAGCTGAGGCATTTTGGTCACTTTTTTTTTTTTTTTAATGAACGTATGCCTTAAATTTAAATGACACTTTCACTTCTATGCTTCATTAATGTGTGGGCCTGTCTGATGATGACTATATATATAGTGTTTATGGACGTGTGTGTGTGCTTGCGTGTACCTGCTGCGGTCCTCTCCATCATCGACAAAATTTACTACCAGTCTGTTTCCGGGTGGATATTCAAAGCCATTCAACTTGTCCTTGGCATAAACTGCGGATCCCAGATTACTGTAACGGATCAAGGCGTGACCTGGGAGGACGAGACAGATGCGGGGATATAAAGATTTGGAGAACAAATTCTTACATCATCATTAAAACACTGTTTACTGCTTGTCTTACAAAATCGCTCTAGTCCTAAATCACACCATAGAGCAGGGATGGACAAACTAAGGTCCGGGGGGCCGGACGCGGCCCGTTCAGCCTTTTAAGCCAGCCCGCCAAACCTTTTTAAATTATACAATTTATTTATTTATATTATTTATTTTTCATTATACTTTCGCCTTTTCCCTGCAATACCCACATGTCTCCAACAGATGGCGCAGAAAATGATAAAACCATTTTAGCCTTTATGCATGACTTTTACTTGTCATTTAAATTAGTTCACACAAACACTTACATTTTCTAAATTATTTAGGAACTTGACTACTTCTTCCTTTAGTTCATTTACTAAATTTCAGGTTAAGAATTAAGAATTTTGCTACTGGCTTTGGCCAGATATTTTCTTTTATCACGTGAAATATGACATTTTAGCTATCTTGTAATCTTTGGTATATTTTCCTGGCATCTTCGGCCAATTCATGGCTAACTTTTGTGTATGTTTTTGGTCGTTTTTAGTTAATTTTAAGCTATTTTGCAACATTAAAATAAAATTCTTAATTCTACCATCCATTTTATACTATTTATTTTTTTCCATTTTATTTCTAATAGTCAAGGAATTGTTTACGCTGACTTTGCAAACAACACCAACAAAAGCAGAGATATTTAAAGTCACTTTGTTCATAATGGGATAAACGTTCACAGATATTTAAAGGCTAAAAATCTACAAACCATGAAATTCTCTCTATATTGCAATATCTAACACTCTTCTGAAATAAACTCACTAACTGTTAACTTTTCTAATTTATCAACAATTTTTTTTTTTTTTTTTTTTTTTTTTTTTTAAAAAAAGTTTTTTTTTTTTTTTTTTTTTTCTTTTTTTTTTTTTTTTTCTGTCAGCGCTGCCCTGGTTGACATCATCAGGCAACGTGTGAAGTCACTGGAGCGGTAGTCCATGGCAGGGTAGCTCCCAGGGTCAGCTGCAAAGAAGGATCATAACAAAGGGTCAACAAAGAACAATTAGCAAAACTCCCCAACAGGAAACAGGACAAATAATGATCTTCTCATAAACATATATTACGCGTATTACATTTTAATATACTACTGCTATAGTATATAGGGTGGGAAACACTGGTTTGGAGAACAGTGCAGCAAATAGAATCAAATAATTAAATTGGAGTGAAAATTATTATTGTATGAAAACTTCATCTCTGTATCGTCTCTGTAATTTGAAAATGTGGATTTGTATGTGGCTACAGTATTGACAAAAAAATAACCAGTGACAGCTAACAAAATCATTGTTTTCTACCAAGATCTTTTTCTCCAACAAATTATTATTAACTCCCTTCATTGGTCTGTCTTATAAAATGTCTCTATTTACAGCTGCAACAACACTTGAAACTGTGTCTTTTTTTTAAGGTACTTAAACTTGCTCAATGTTTTTGTCCCTCATTCTTAGCACATTCCTGCCATCTACAGTTCACTGGAGGAAGTAAAAAAAAAAAAACTTTTTGTGAACCATAGAAACATGGTTCAGTACTAGGGTAATACTGGATGCATTTCAGAGATTTAACATGTTTAATGTTCTTTTTATACACTGCAAATATTTTTTTAAAAATATATCTATAAGCAATTGTTATTTTGATACACCTCTGCTACTTTTTATTTACTGGGTTTTGATGATATAATTTGACTATAATTAAAACTGCTCCTGAACAAGAACAAAACACATGGCCTGTTACCAAATAGTTAAAAACAACATCTTTGATTTAGACTTAATACTGAATTTAGACGAAATACTGAAGGAGTTAATTGTTGACGAGGAAAAAGTGGGGAAACATACCCATAGGAGCTGCATACTGGTTTGATGAATCATTGTAATCTCCCCTGGTCGCTCCCACCGAGTAGTCGTCCGGAGCTATCGTCTTGGAACGTGGCTCAGCCAGGATGGCTCTGTAGGCTAGAAACACCATCAATTGCATCAACAAAAGTTTTTAACGCATGCTACTACATGAGTAAAAATACAGTTGTGAAAATGATAGCATGCCACAAGTTTTCTTACTTTTGTCGCAGTTCTCTATGGCATGCGCAGCCTGGGACGGTTTGAAGTATCTCACGTAACCCAGGCCTTTACTCTCTCCGGTGGTTTTATTCTTGATAATCACGCAGTACTCAATGTCACCATATTCCTGAAAACCAACGAGACAGGAGTTAGAATCAAGTCAATTATGTTCAACAGCCGTGTATAACCCTTTCTTTTCTTGTTCCTCCTGCCAAAACTGTTTGCACACGCACCAATGTCGTTTCAGTGTTTATGGGTGAGGAGTCTGTGTGGACTACAAGTGATTTATAATTACTTTAAATGTGTCTTTGAGATCCTCCTCGGTGAACGTTTTCGGGATCATGACAAAGATTCTGGTCAGTTCTTCATCCTCCACGTCTCTGTGCCTTGCAGATGATCGTGATTGGGCAATAAATACCTTCAAAAAAGCAGATATGATATTAATAACAAATTCTATTCTAAAAAAAAAAAAAAAAAAATCGAACAACAAAATATTGCATCCCTCCCAAACAGAAAAAATAAAAACACGACATGGCTTAAGCTTAAACCACTGTTTCCCAAACTTAGTATTAGAAATATACCACGCGCAGACCCAAAAGTAACAGTCACTAGTATACACAATTTATTTGTTTAAAATAAAAACTGGGCATGTTTAATACTTATACACTCGCAGGAAGTGAAGACAATGATCTTCAATAGCTAAGGCTCTCTTTAATCTTTCTAGAGATCTGCTGACACCTAGCGAAAGAATGTGTAATTTTCTCCTTGTAAATGTCGCATAAACGAACAAAGACGAATTATTTGCAGTAAATAAATAGTAATTATAGAACAATTTATTGACATATGATACTTCTGTACGGGCTACCTGGTGATTTGCACCGCGGCACAGTAGGTGAGAAACACTGGCTTAAACGGTATGATTCAGATGCCAATAAAGAGTCAGAACTCAAAAAATTAAATTACTTAAACTCAGATAACTTCTTCCACCCTGTGTGTTTGGCTCAACTCTACATTACCTTAACAGGTTTAGTCCCTTCTAGCAGAACTTTTCCGTGCATCTCCTCCATGGCCAAACAGGCCTGCGAAGACCTGGCAAATTTCACGTAGCCGATACCTTTGGATTCCTTTGTCTGTCTATCTTTAACAATCCAAACTCCTTGAATTTCTCCGAACACTGAGAAAGCCCCCTGAAGTGATTCCTCAGTCATGGAGCGACTGCCGACCACGAACAGGCGGCTATTGGGAGGGTCGTCGAGGTTTTCGACCGGTTGTTTATGGGGATACTCCTCCATTTTTGCTTTCTCCGTAAAACGACCTGTTGAGAATACTCCGCCGACGAGACTGCGCCGTACTTAAGTCCGCTTCGTAACTTCCGGTTTCGCTACTTCCGCATTTTTTTAAAACGACAGAGACAATAAATAAATCTGTAATTAAATAAATAAATATGTAAAATATGTATTATACTACAGGACACCACCTTTGTTTTCTACAAAACATGCTATATATTTGAAAGTTACCCATCCCTGTTACTGATACACTAATAAAGCAAACACGTGATTTTACAGCAAAATCTTGAAAATTCTTCTATGTAAAATACGCTCTATTGCTTCGGTCATTCGTGCATTAGCTAGATAAACATTTTATTATGTCATTGACATATTATGGCCCTTGTATGGCCCCGTCAGCGTGCTACTTTACTACAATGAACGTCTGGGAATGTACCAAATTATTGCGCATTAGAAACTACTTTTTGTTCGTGTAAGAAACTATGACTTTATTAACATAACTGTGTTAGACGCTACACGAGTGACTAAATGTCCCGGCATTGTAAAACGAATTATATCTGAAAGTATAAAGCGGGTTTTTTTTCAACTAGGAAAGTCCTTCTGCACGTGACTGAGTCGTGACGTCAAAAAGCCGGTGTTCCTCTAAAGCGCAGTGACCTTCTTTACGACCGTCAGAAGCGGTCGACGGCGGCTTGGAGCTATAACGGTATTACGGTTGTTGACGTTTTCCTTACCCTACGTTTCACCACAAGGTATGTTTAGCATTATGTTTAGGTCTCCTTAGCCATATTTGTCCCCGCGTAAATACGTTAAGGCATTATGTTTAGGTCTCCTTAGCCGGAAAATCATATTTGTCCCCGCGTAAATACGTTAAATAATAATAATAATAAACAAATTATATAATGGCGATGCTGTAACGGAGCTAAACTTAGCGTTTATGATTAGTAACAGCTCTGTCAGATTGAGACTTTTCCATCAACAATGAGTGATGACGATGGGCTAATGCGGTGTTCACTATGAATGAAAAATAATCTGTATATCTTCAAATATAGCAATTCTTTGCAATTGTCAGGCTTAACAGCACCGCATACAAAGTCAATTAGATAAAACCACCAACGTTATAACCTTATAACGTCCGCGAAGTTGGCTTTCAAGACATTAAGGTAATTTATATGTCCTTGGTATATGATGAGGTGGCCGCCATATTGGTCAGGGACGGGCTGCAGGATTTACTACCTCTGTGTATCTAACATGTAAGACATGTATTCTAGGACGCAGTTATAACCAAAACAATTTAATGTTACACAACCCCGAAAAAACACTCTAGATATTTAACTTGTTGGTGTACACTGGCACCGGAATGCAGACAGGCAGGTCAGTTAAGGACACGCAACTCTATACCGTTGCGCCAAAACTCCAGAGCATTCTTATTGGAATCATATGTAGCCTACAATTCAAACCGCATTAAACCTACTGTACGTAACAAAATATAAAAAAGATATAATATGTACAATTGTCTGGGTTTTTAAAACAATTATTCATAGAGTTTTAACAGTTACGTGGAAGTGACGACATGCAAGGTTATGTCGTGACGTCTGTGGTGACGTCTTAAAACGTTTTGGCAGTCCTTTATTTGATCTTCCTCGAAGCGATAAGGACACTGTCTGTATTGAGTGGCTTTATCACTAGTCGTTATTCAAGAGGTGGAGAAAACGTGAGCTGTCACTGGTGAAGAGGTCTGTTACCTGACCTTCACATCATGGCGCTGTTAAGTGTGGGAAGGGAATGAGCTTCCTATCATAGCATCAGTCTATGAATAGATCATGTGCACAGCTATTCTGATGAACATGCAGGCCTAATGCAGAGTTTCTTTTTCAGATTATCATATTTACCATCTCTGCTGAAAATGGGTGACGTTGCCAAGGGAAAGAAGGTTTTTGTCCAGAAGTGTGCGCAGTGTCACACTGTAGAAAAGGACGGCAAGCACAAGGTGGGGCCCAACCTCTGGGGTCTGTTTGGTCGCAAGACTGGTCAGGCGGCGGGCTATTCCTACACTGATGCTAACAAGAGCAAAGGTTAGTTCACCTGTCACGTGGAATTATTTTTAGTGTCAGTGTTTGTTCTCTGTTTTATGATGTTGAACATCAATCTGGTTTTTTTTTCTTCCCTAGGTATCGTGTGGAGTGAGAACACCTTAATGGAGTACCTGGAAAATCCCAAAAAGTACATTCCGGGAACTAAGATGATCTTCGCTGGAATCAAAAAGAAGGGAGAACGTCAAGATCTCGTTGCATACCTTAAATCTGCCACATCATGAAGTAGTCCTGCAAAGAATAATTTAACATGAACATGTTTCCTATTTTGTCTAATATTTACATATGTTCATAGTAAACACGGTTTATGTATATCCAGCTGTTCGTAATTCAGCGGTACATTGAAATGGTTTTGTGAATGTCTCTCACTATGGAAGGACAAAAATGCATCAGACATAAAAAACAATTTATATTATTTCAAATGACTGATTGTACGACGAGTGACTTACGCTGTCACGTTTCTAAAAACCTTTCTGCAAAGAAAACACCACTCCTTATATTTAATGTATAAAGTGTTAAAATGTCATTAAGTATTTTTGTGTTTTTAGTTTTTGTTCCCCTGAACTAATGATCAACTGGTGCTTTTACTCAAATGACTCTAACTTATCCAAGTAAATTGAGTTTCTAGCGTCCCCACCCATGAAAAGAATGGTGCTGTTTCCTTCCTGAGATCAATTAACTCTGCATCATGACATTCAATCCACCACAACTCGACTGAAGTCCTACTCACGATGCTTAGCAAAGGTTGTTTTATTTGTTGTTTTAAACAATGTTTTTATGTCGGTATTCGAGTTGGCCTGTCACTTACCTGGTTTCACAGGCCTGTAGGAATATATGGTTTTAACTTATGCTGTCATCTGACTGAAATGTATAGTGTGTTTTTGATGGATTGCTGCCACTGTATACAAATGACTACTCTGTTACAGACATAAGCATAAATGTGATTTATGATCGTGGACAGAATGAACCTATGGTGAAAACAAGCAGAACAGTTTGTCATGTGTTTTCTTTTAAATGATTAATTAATTATTGAAATTATAATATGTTTAGTCATATGTTTATGTCTGTATATACAGTATATATATATACATATAATATGTTTATGTCTGTATATACAGAATATATATACATATATATATGTAAATATATATATGTATATATATATATATGTATATATATACCAGAGGTGGAAAATTGCTAAAAGAATGCAATTAAGTAAAAGTATCTTTACTTTGCTAAAATTCTACTCAAGTAAAAGTCAATTTACCCATCTAAAAATCTACGCAAGTAAAAAAAAAACTTTATTTACAATTGACCTTGAGTAAAAGTTACTTAGTTGTAATTAAGTGATGCAAAAAAAAAAAAAAATACGAGTCATGCAATCTGCAAAGTAAAGAAAGTCAAAATCAACAATTCAAATACAAGTGGCAGAAGTTGAGTATTCTATGATCCATTTGAATGCTTATGCTGCAAATTCAAGACAGACACACAGCTCTGTCCACCAGGGGCAGGCACTTTCTGCACGATAAAGTTATTGCTTCATTTCCATTTTAAAAAAAAAACCACAAAGAGCTGGCTGAGATACGGCCAAGGATTTCCTTCTCTTTCTGAGTCTTCTGCTCCACAGGAGTTGACAATCCTCGACCTCCGTTTTTTTGTTCCGCACCAGCCATCATCCAACGACAGGCTAAAGTCTGTCTTTTAGTCAGCGTTGTCTTGCAAAAATACTCAATTACAGTAACATGAGTAAATATAATTCGTTACTTTTCACCTATATATGTATATATATAAAATAACACAAACATATTCTGGTTTCCTCCTGTAATCCAAAAAAACACAAACATAATCTGGTTTCCTCCTGTAATCCAAAAAAAAAAAAAAAAAATTGACCATAGATAGTTTTTTATCTATATGTGGCACCTCAGAACTGTTCCAAATTAAAAATGATGAGCTAATAGAAAAATAATGAATGTACGCGTGTGTAACGCTTGAAGTTTGTTATTAAACCGACAGGTCGTCTGTTCTCGTTCTGCTACTCGTTCCGCTGGTTCTGCTGAATCTCCTCTTGTCCTTCTGACAAACCCCTCCACTTGGATTCAGCAGCAGCCCGTCCGCTTCCTTGCTCTGTGTCCGAGAGAAGCCGTCGCCCCTGCTCCCAGAGCAACAGAAGTTTGGCTCAAACTTCAGGCCTCCATCCTGGACCGGAGTCTTCCTCTCATTCTGCCATCCGGGTGTGTAGCAGTTCATCTGGAGGAAGCTCGCCTCCTCGGCCGCTCCGGCCGTGACGGTGGCTATTTTGTGCTTCTCGGTGGCCATGTTCTTGGAGTTTTGCTGGTTGGCCAGACCGTGGGTGGGCAACATCATTGGCAGGAAGTGTGTAGATCCAATGATGCAGTGGGTAAAATCAGGGGGCGGTGTGGGTGGCGGAGACAGAGAGAGCTGTCGCGTGGGAGAAGCCTGAGCCGCAGAAGCTGCTTTCCCTGCCAAAAGGAACCTCCTGCAACATGGAGTGTGAGACCGTTATTGTCCTACATCTAGACTGACACTGGAACTGTCAAAATAAAAACATTTTGATTTTTTTTTTACAACAAAAATAGACAAACGTTTTTGCAGTATCTCTGTATGTATTAATAGTCTATTGTGGTGATGTGGTAGACTTTCTAGATCAGGGGTCACCGTCGTGATGCCCGGGGCACCTGGTAGCCCATGTGGACTGGGTAGGTTCTCAAAATAAAACTAGTCAACAAGAGGGTCAAAACATTGTACTCTTACTGTGCTTTTTGAATCAGTTCCACTTGCAGTGATATCCAATTGGGTGCAATGACGACGGTAAGAAGAGCATCTACTATTGTACTGTATGTCCCCGAAATAATTATTATTACATTGTTTGGGAAGTCTGTATCAAACAAGTAGCTCTATGTTTTACTAAGTGCCCTTGAAGTAGCTGTTAGCAAAAAAAAAAAGGTTGGTGACCTCTGGTCTATAAGTGTAATCAAGATCTACCACTAGATCGCAAAGGGAGTACTGGTAAATCATATTCTATAGTGTGTAGTAGTGACCACAAACTGTAAGAATTGAATCATATTATGCGATAAATTCTGTCATGCTCCCCCTTGGGGTCAGAAATGTTTACACACCCCCCCACTGACCCGCAACCCCATTAATTGAAATACTATTGAGAACCTGATAACCTGTATATTTCTATCTGTACAAACCACTGTATGAGGTGCTGCCACCTAGTGACTGGAGGCTTGTTATCATTCAAGCATCAAAGCAGTGGTATGTTCTATTCGAAGACCCCTCACGTCCCCGCCCGGGCACCTCACTGCGCCCCCCCCCCAGAGGGCCCCCACCCCACTATTTGATAAGTACTTCTCAAAGGTTTGTCCACCATTACTACCTGAGACAGTGTCTCCATGCCAAGTGATATAGTTCCAGCACACTGAGGACCAGAGAGACGGCGGCCACAGCCATCATGAAGACTATAAAAACATTTTTTTCTGTTGGTCTGGAAACATAACAGTTCACTGGGTGGGGACATGGCCAGGCCTGACAGACGGAAAAACAGAGACGAGGGATAAACGGATGATGGATAAATGAATGTTGGCCTGAATATAATCTCTACAACAAGTTCTGAAACAGACAGACTGTATACATTACTGCGTGTACCTTGCAAACATAAAGAGGACTGAGGAAGATTCCATACAGGAAGTACTGGAGACTTAAAAAGACCACCTATATTCAAGAAGAAAAACAAAGAAAGAAAGATTATAATAATAATAATAATCATAGTAATGGTGATGATATCAATAATAACAATAACAATAATAAGAAGAAGAAAAATAAGAATAACAATAACAATAACGATAATAATAACAATAATAATAATAATTATAATAAGAAGAAGAAGAACAATAAAAACAACAATAATGATAATAATAACAATAATAATATTAATAATATTAATAATAACAATATCAATAATAATAATAGCAATAATATTAATAACAATAATAATAATATCCATAATAATAATAAACCATTTTTATCCAATGTCTCGTCCCTTAATTTTTTTATTTATTTTTTTATTTTTATTTTTTTACGTATTACCATTTGGTACAACAATAATAATTATAATAATAATAATAATAGCAATAATAATAATAATAAACAATTTTTATCCAATGTCTCGTCCCTTAATTTTTTTATTTTTTTTTTATTTTTATTTTTTTCCAGCCCACAAACCCTCAACTGTCCTGGAACTACATGTTAATAATGACTTAATTTTGCTCTTGAGAAATTTTCTTTTTCAAATGCTTCATTTGGTCGTTATTTAACTTTAGTTATCCAGTAACTTGTTCACAAGGTTTCATCTGTCTTTTACCTCCATGATGCTTCGTATCAGGATGCTCAGTATATACGTCTGAAGCAACGCTCCCCTCAGGTGGACTTGACCTCCCGACGTTCCTCCTTCTTCTTCTTCGTCTTTCTCTTCAACCCTCTTGATCAGACCACGAGCCATCCCTCCCTTATCGCCTCCTCCTGGGTCATCCTCTCCCTCACCTCCTCCTTCGTCCATCTCCTCTCTGCTCCTCCTCTTCTCCTGTCGGCGAACGGTGTGCATGGCGTGGCCCATGTAGATCAGGCTGGGTGTTGAAACGAACACAATCTGGAGAACCTGGGACACAGGGTTAATTAGTTAATAGTTAGTTAGTTGATAAAATGGTAATAAACTTAAAAATATAACCAAAAATAATAATAAAAAATAATCCAAAAATATATATAAAAAAAGAATTTAAATATGCTTTGAAACATTTGTGTTCCATTTTTCTTATTAAAACCCGAACAGGAAATAATTTTTTGTTAAATTAAATTTGATTATTTTTGTTGTTTTTTGTTTTATAATAGTCATTAGTAGAGCACCAAAATTCCCAGAGCCGACACTAGAGGCCGCTATGTATTTGTTATGCGATAAAAACTTTAAAACTGTAGTTTCCGGTATCAACTATATCAACAGATACAAAATTAAATGTGCGACATTTCCAATGAATTTTTCCATCTATCTCACAACATTATCATTGTAACAATATGCACGTGTGCAGTATATTACCCAGTATCGTATATGGGCTATGGGAAACGCTCTGTCGTAACAGACGTTCTCGCAGCCTGGCTGTACAGTGTCACAGTTAAAATCTTCCTGTTCGTCTCCCCAGGATGACTCTGCAGCTGTTCCTAGCACAAGGATCCGAAATATGAACAGGATGGTCAACCAAACCTGGGAAGAAAAAGAAGAAAAAAAAAAAAAAAAAATTAGTTTGAATTTCATTTATTTTTTTTATTTACTTAATTTTTGTACTCCTTTCAATATAGCATGTTAATCAAGCTTAACATTCAACTCCACATCACACATACCAATTTCTGTATATTTTATAATGAATATATTGGCTAAATTGAGCAAAAACAATTTTAAACTTTAATTTCCAGCACAAAAGAAATGACATCGATGGTGAAATTTTCTTTTTTTTTAATTTTTTTTTTTTTTTTTTGATTGTCCAGATCCTCATGTCCAGGACTCAGGAATGTAGAAAAAAAATGACTGTAAACATGGCATGCCATTTAGTGGTTACTTCAAATTATATATATAAAAAATGTAATTAAGTAAAAATATTTTTACTTTTCTTAAATTCTACTCGGGTTAAAGCAAAAGTACCCATGTAAAAATCTACTTGAGTAAAAAATAATTTAAAAAAAGTCATGCATCCTCAACCTCCATTTCTTGGTTTCACACAACAGCCATTATCCAACTAAGGCCCGAGGGACGGATGCAGCCCATTAAGTTAAAAAATAAAAATAAAAATAAATAAAAATAAAATAAAACGTTTAGTTACATGCTAGATAAACTCACACCTCACTGGTTTATCATTACCTTGCCCACAGAGGTGGAATGCTCCTGCACTTCCTCCAGAAAGTTTCCCAGAAGGCTCCAGTCCGCCATGTTCCGACTGTGGTTGAGTCCTTGTCTTTCGCTCTGAAACTCTCGGTCGTTCGCCGCGCAGTTGTTACTCACCTAAAACAGAAAAAGGTTTAATCCGTATTTTATTTTTTTTTAGGTAGAGGTTTTCTTTAACTCAACACAGGACTAAGATTCACAGTGTTCTACTCCATGTAACAACTGTACAGGCACTACGATGAATAGACACCATTTACGTCTTTATACCTAAGAAATGGAGAGATGACAAGGGAGTTTTTGTGTTTACTGCTAGATTTCTATTTTATTGCTTCCCCAAGGACACAGATTGTGGGAGCTGCTGGGGTAAGGGCAGGAGAAAAGGCATCACATGGTTCAAACTCACACACAGGGTCCCCCAGGGTCAACGTTTTTTTTTTTTTTTTTTTTATTTGTTTTGTTTTGTGAAGTCTTTTCATAGACATATTGAGTCCCTGGTGCCCTTCTCCTAAGCCTAATTATAACCCTGGTCCATATATGGGCGGTGCTGGGATCTGCAAAATGTCCACATAAGGACAAAAAGTATCACAATGCGTTCACTCCCAGGCGATCATTTGTTCAGGGGGAAAAAAAAGAAATGTCGCCGATTTAAAAATCATTAAAAAATGACTTAATAATAATGACAGAAAAATTGACTTTAAAACATGGCAGATGTGGAATAAAATAAAAAAACATGCAGTAGTATACTACTACTTGAAATAAATAATATTGGCAGATACTGGCAGTTTTTAAGGTTGTGTTTTTAGTATGTCTAGTCTGTATGAATATTACTACCTTAAATTAGGTTCACCTTAATAGAAGAGTGTGGGGGGGGGGGGGTGTCAAACTCATTTTGGTTCAGGGGCCACATGCAACCTAATTAGATGTCAAGTGGGCCGGACCAGTACAGTCATCACATAATTACCTATAAATAACAATAAGTCCATGTTTTACCCTTTGTTTTCATTCAAATAAGAACAAATATATTAGGTAAAAATGTATATTTAATGAAATATTTTACAAAATATTACTAACATTAAGTGTTTTTTTTTCACATCAAGCAGGCCGTATTAAACTCCCCAAAGCGGACCAGTTTTGGCCCGCGGGCCGTATGTTTGACACCACCGGTTTAAAACCACAGTCTTTGACATGGAGGATGCTGAGCCTGAGCTGCAACTTAATTCAGAAAATATTTAAATAAAAAAATTAAAAATAAGCATTTACACCTTACTGTCAAATTATATTTTAAAAAAAAAAGTATATTTTAGAAACAGATTTTAGACTCAATATTTTCTAAATCCCCCCTTAAAACTTCTCTGTAAATTCCCTCCTTTCCTGTTTTTTTTAACCTTGAATTTTTCTTAAAAGATATATGTGTGGGTGTGTGAATACACACGTCCGGCACTTTCTTAAGTGCACTCGCAATAAGTAACAATATTACTTCCTTGCATAGACTTTCGTCTGACCTTTGTGTGTTCATAGTTCCTATGAGTGCAGACAGTACGTACCATTGTCCTGCATCCTGTCTCGTTGCCCTCACCCTACAGGGCCGAGACACACTCACACACTGGCCGTTCTCCAAATCTTGTAAGGACTTTAACGTTCGCATCTGCGTTCCCACACCGCTTATGATTACCCTCACCATTTCAAATACATGTCTAATACATAAATATATATTCATATGACCTACCAGCACTCGCTTTGCGATCGACTGGTAGAACCCGATCTACTTATTGGGCACCACTGCTTTAACGTAACTCGTAAATTTTTATGTCTGACAACACATAATACAATCATTTAAAAATAACTCTGTTGTTCTACATCGGGGGTGTTTAACTCATTTCCAGCAGGGGGCCACATCAGCAATACAGTTCTCCTTGAAGGGGCCGGTTGTACCTGGAAGACTGTATAGATGTAACTAATCCATAGTGTATTAATAAATGTTTCTGTAATTGATTATTATTTATTCAAGTTACAAATATTGTTCATCGCTCGGTGTAATTAAAAAACTTTGAATTTATCAGGTTAAGACACTCTCCTTTTAAAAGGTCCTGCGGGCCACACAAAATGACTTCGCGGACCGCATATGGTCCCCGGGCCTCAAGTTTGACACATGTTCTACATTATATATTGTTCTTAGAAATCAAAAAAAAAAACCTTTGTATAGTCACTAAGCACCAACATTGCATCCGGGATTAATATTAGAGAATTTAAAAAGTTTAAGGAGTTTTAAAATTTATTCGCTACGTTTAAAATAAAATATTCCTCAGGTTCGGCAAATTCACTTTACCCGTTTCTTTTAGGTTAGAGGAGGGAGGAATGCAGATCTCGGAGCAGCCTGGACAGTCTCTGCGATGTCTTGGAGTCAATGCTCTGGTCTAGTTAGGAAGCCACTTCCACTGATCCTCAGGAGCAGATTTCTTTTTTTTTTTCTTGCCAAGTTTAGTTCCTCCAAGTTGTTTGAGATGAATGTACGACTCTATAAATACAACGTGAAAAGATTTTGATTTCGGCAGCTCTGGTTCCGTCAGCAGATATTTAAAGAGATCAGACGGACAGATGAATCGATCGCAGAGGTGAATCAGTCTGGACGAGGCGACAGTTAGAACAGCAGTATCAAATCAGAAAGAAAGTGGAACTTATACCAGCCTCCACCGTCCCCCGTCCCCCATACTCCCTATACTCCTCCCTCTCTCCATCATGTCAATCTCTAGAGGAAATAGGCTTGGTGCCCTGCTGCCTGCTATTCAACGTTCTCATGTAAGTGTTTGTGTTGTCTAGCATCTAAAGGAAGTCCAATATTGTATTTGGACACAATACAATGCTGCGGGCCCAGTCCCCACATTCTCCCATATATCACTGTCCTGCTTCATCGCTTCCTCTGTCTTCCCCTGTGACTTTAAGAAATAATTCAGTCAATTCACAACAAACAACCCCCCCCCCCCCCCCCCCCCCCCCCCCCCCCCACCGCGCAGGCACAAACACAGGAAAACACAACTA
>NC_024318.1:16582637-16586496 GCF_000523025.1 Cynoglossus semilaevis | reverse complement strand
GCCCCTGTACCTATAAGAAATAATCCCGCCAATTCACAACAAACACCCCCCCCCCGTCCCCCCCGACTCCCTGCCAGGACCGATGCAGGAACAGAGGACGCAAAAACTGTGTTGCGAAAGACTGAAAACCTAAAGGCTAATCCAGGCTTGGGCAAAGTAAGGCCCGGGGGTCGGATGAGGCCCGTTCAGCTTTTTAATCTGACCCGCCAAATTTTTGCAAATTATATAATTTATTGGTATTTATCTGCAATACCCACATTTGCCCACTAGATGGGGATAAATTTTAGCACCATATATTTTGCCCACGCATAGGCTAATCTATACTAAAATGTGATCTCTGGTAGTTTTACTGTATCGCAAAAGCCACCAAATGTAGAAGGCGTATATGTCAAACATAAGGCACGTGGGGAAAATCTGGCCCGCCACATCATTTTATGCGGTCCACCAGAGCATAACATGGTATGGTTGTGTTCAACTAACCTTTTTGAAACTAGTTACTTCAAGAGTACTTGCAATGTGGTTATAAGACTATACAGGTAAACTGAACTAGATGTACCGTACATATATAAAATATAACGCAATAGTATGTATTTTTTGTACTCTATGTGTTAAACATTACAAGTACTGCGTCTTTTACAGTGACCAGAATAAAACATTTACTACATGGCATTTGTTTCCAAAATGGGGGTTGGGGCCCGTCCGGGGGTCGTGGAGGTATTGCAATATAATTTCAGTGTTTTCTTCATTTATGCTAAATATATATGAAACTGCACTGATCTATAATTGTTGTTGTATCTTTGGTCAATGAGAAATTGGAATTATAGTGTTTTCAGTCAAGTGATACTGATGTTGGCGACGACAGATAGATCAAATACACATGCACAAAGTCAAGTATTCTTCAAACGTACTCGACCATGACCTCGAATTTATTCAGACTATGTTTAATCAACGGACCTTGTGATGACTTGTTTCCTTAAGGCAATTATCAGTTGTTAGTGTGTGTGTGTGTGTGTTCCCCTCATCTACTATGAAACTTTGGCTATTCCATGTGACCTTTAGAAACACATCGGTAATCAGAGCTGCGCGGCACGATTGAGAAAATAAGAAATTTGTTTGCAGGACTGTGTAATGTGAATTTGTCTTACTTGCGTGACATGACACACACAGTGGCACTTCTGTGAGTTTTTTTTTTTTTTTAAATCGGGATGAAAAAGCACTAAGCTCCGCCTGTGTTTAATGTCACAGAATTGACGTGTTTCAGATGACTGTGAGACAAATGATGAAAATGAGACGCTTTTTTTTCTTACCGAAACTTGCAGCAAACCTGGCAACCAATGCCTCATTTACACATATTTTCGCCTATTACTAATTCCAATTAAACACGTCACATACCCATCCCAATAGATCAGGGCTATAGCAGGCTAAAGTGATCTACCTACACTGATATATTACTAATACTATACATATATATATACACATATACATACATATACATATATACATATATATATACATATATACATACATACATACATATACATATATACATATATACATACATATACATATATATAGACATATATACATACATATACATATATACATATATACATACATATACATATATACATTTGAACTCAATATACTTTATATACACATTATATGTTTGGGTACGGGTTGAATAGTACAGAGGATTTATTTACAAAGAGCAAAAAAAACCAAAAAACTCACTGGGTCGCAGGAACTAGGAATGAAGAGCAGAACATCAAGGAATGAAGCACAAGGCAGGACCACCACGAGGCCACAAACACCATGAAACACAGCAGAAATATCCCACCAAGACACAGTGAGGGAGAGAGGTATATTTACCAAGGGCAGCAGGTGACACCAGTGAGACTAATGACAAACACAGGTGAGTGTGATGACACTAATCAACAAAGACCAGACCTCACACCTATGGCACAATATGAATGAATTTTAGTATAGTGTAGGGTCACAACGACACACTATAGAATTATATTTATATATTTTATTTTATTTTATTTTATTTTATTTTATTAGCACTCTAGTTGCGGGTAGATCGCGATCCACTCATCGGGCACCCCTGCAATAGACATCACAGCCTGAGGAGGTCGCCTTTCCCAGGTGGTTTTCAAATTTGATTTAAAAGCAGCATTGTCAAACATACGGTCTGCGGACCCAAACCGGCCCGCTGGGGGGGGGGGGTTCAATCTGGTCCGCTTGATGAATTATGAAAGTGAAAACATGCACAAATGCTACATGTTGATGATATTACGTTAAATGCACAAACGCTACATGTTGATGATATTACGTTAAATATTAGGGATGTCAGAGATTAACTTTTTTGCAGATATCCGATACGTCGATATTGTCCGAACACTTGATTTGCGATTCCGATATTGAGGGGCAATGGTGGCCTGGTGGATAAGGAAGTTAAGTGCCGCCTGCTCGCTAAGGTGATGGGTCAAAGCATCACAGAAGCTAGGGGACAGAAGCTTGTACTTATTTGCGTTAAAACAAAGCAGAAAGACATGGACGCATTGTTATTAATAGGTAATTATGTTACGATTGTACTGGTCCGACCCCACTTGACGTCTAATCAGACCGGATGTGGCCAAGTGGCCATCAAGTGACACAACACGTTGAGTGATTAGTAAGGTCTCCAGACAGGTTCATCACCTCTGATAGAAATACAAGTCCCGTCGATGTAATTGCTCAACGCAGAAACGAAACTCCTGTCCTCCTCTGCTGCTGCCTGGAGCGGCTGGTTGGAGCCGTAGTAAAAGCCGCCAGGTTGGAACGGACCACAGTGGCTGAGGGGAGCAGTGGAAGGAGGTGGAGGTAGAGGAGGAGAAGACAGGTATGAGCTGTATGGAGGCGGTTGGGAGGAGTAGGACAGGGCGGGTATGTGGTGCATTTTGGGACTTGGAACGAAGGAGGAGGTCAAAGAGGTCACATGGCCACGGAAGGAGGGCTCTTTAGTCCACAGGGAGAAGGGGCGGGGTTTGCAGTCTGTTAAAAGACAACGAGAAAAAAACAAACAAACACGTCACTGCAGGTGGTTGATCACGACTTGTGATGTGCACTTTAAAAGTAAAAGTACCGTAATTTACGGACTATTGAGCGCACCTGAATATAGGCCGCACTCACTATAGTTAAAAAGTGTGTGAATAAACACTTATAGTCCAGAAATTACGGTAAAGGTATTTAACACATTCTCTAATTGTGAAGCGAAAATTGTTGCCAATATTTTTTCGCACTAACAGCAGTCTGTACTGAAGAATAAAATAGTAGGGATGACTCAGATTGTTTGGCCTCTTCATACCTGAGGAGGCAGCGCTGTTACCTGAAGGACAGAAAACTGCTGACTTCAACTCCTTCTGCCTTTGTCCTAAAACAGAGAAGAGTCAAACTGGTCAAACACGAAGGAAAACTGCCAAGACGTTTATCACCTTAAACCATTACTCACGCCGTGGTAGTCGTGGTCCATCCACAGTCACTTTAATCGCTCTTTGTAGGGTGGCGATCTGTGGGGGCGAGGTCAGCACATTGATAGAGAGAGTGAAGCTCTTTCCTGGAATAACAAGAAAAAACAAGATAAAAAAAAATCACCATATCTGCACATCTATACAAACAGTGATAGATAGATCTATCTATCTATTCATCCATCCATCTATCTATTCATCCATCTATCTATTCATCCATCTATCTATTCATCCATCTATCTATTCATCCATCTATCTATTCATCCATCTATCTATTCATCCATCTATCTATTCATCCATCTATCTATTCATCCATCTATCTATTCATCCATCTATCTATTCATCCATCTATC
>NC_024318.1:16574784-16582039 GCF_000523025.1 Cynoglossus semilaevis | reverse complement strand
ATCCATCCATCCATCCATCTATCCATCCATCCATCTATCCATCCATCTATCCATCTATCCATCCATCCATCCATCTATCCATCCATCCATCTATCCATCCATCTATCCATCCAGCCATCCATCCATCCATCCATCCACCTCGTCCACTGCGGCCCACGAAACGGAGGTCATTAAACTGGGCGCAGCCGTGCTTCATGGTCGCTGTGGCATTTCGTAGCTCTGCGCTGCTGTTGTCATCATTCCCAGCCATTACTGTGACCACCACACCATCTGGGACATCGTTGCCCAGGGCAACCACCTGAAGGAAATAGAAACCTTAACGTTTATAGCCCCTAACACCTGGACCTGGAATATTTGAAGATATACAGTAGATGGAAAACGTGATTATTTACAGTGAAGGCTCCTGGTAAGGTCTTGTTACATCTCCAGTGTTGTGGAAGGCTGCTGCAGAGAAAGTTAGGGCTGTCAGTCTGAATCAAGCCTCTGGGGGACACCTTTTTGTTGTGGTGGCGGGTCCGCACCTCCTGCTCATCCAGTTGGTGGTTGTTGAATGGTTGCGGAGGAGCTGGTGTCGGCCGATGCTTGACTAAGGGATCTGAAAGAAAGAAAAAAAAAAAGAATAGAGAACCACATTTTATTCCCCTTATTTTATACATGAAAACACCCTTTTGGAGCTACTTGTTTGTTCCAAAAGGTGAACCAGATATGAACCCACCCACTTGTTTGTTCCAAAAGGTGAACCAGACTTGCCAGTACACATTATAAACCTATGTTTTAACATAACTACATTTAAACAATGGCAACTTTTGTTGCCCTAAAATGCATCATTAGCTATTTTGATAGCTAATAAATGAATTGATTTAAGTTGTCAATCAAGAAATGGACAATTAACAAAAATGTCACAATGAATATAGGTGCTATAAACCCATCCATCTGGCTAATTATGAGAAAGGAATCTTTGTGCGATGACCATTAGCAGTGGTGTAATGATCCTTCTGGTAAAATAAAATAAAAAATTAAATTAAATTAAAATAAAATTGAAAACTAACAGGCAGAAAATACCTTAACATTGAAAACTAACAGGCAGAAAATACCTATCTCTTAAATGGGGGACCGTTTTATAAAGATATAAAGTAATAAACAATATATAAATAAAAGTGTAGTAATAATCAAAATGTATTTTTCATTTTCAATTCAGAAATTCAGAAGTTCCACTACATTTTTTTTACAATACGTCCTGTATTTGTGGAAAATAAATTCTTGTGAAATCGTCAAATATTACTAACGGATAAATAATAAAGTGTTCCCGAAAATTGTGGTTAATTAAGAACGTATACTATTTTTTTAGTCGTAAACTACAAAAACCACAATCCTTTTTAGCCCGCGTGTCGATTGCGTCATCAAACCGCGCCGAAAGTCGAAGAAAAACAGCTCTCGGATGATAGAGGTTTAGACATTTTCGTTTGTTTTTGGTAAGTTTTAAACTCTTTTTATGTTTTCATTACTTCTGGACTTCTCCTCTTTCACGGACTCTTCCTGCCGCTGCCGCCATGTGTTTTGCTTTGTTGTTTTCGTCACCGCAGGATTTGAATAGGAGCGACCTGAATTGTATTATTATTCACATTTCACTGCCGGAGGGGAAGTTACTGCGGTTACACCACCTGTACGTGCGCGCGCTCGCGCGTGTGTGAACGTATATGTGTGGTTTAGTAATTATTAATATTTATGCGGTACTTTAATACATTATAATATTACAGAGCTTCTTCAACAAGTGTGAACGGAAATTTTATTCTGAATCTCTAAACATTGACACGCATTTAATCGAACGAGAACACAACAAACCCCTACATATCTGGAATTAATTTAGTTTATTAATGTAATCAATAAGTCAACCAATAGTTTGTGACTAATTTTGCCGCGCTTTTTTTTAAGACGTTTGTAGTTTTAGCAAAAAAAAAGTAGTTTTTAAGGATTTCGACATACATAATTAAAATATTCTTTAATATATCTAACTATATACAGTATATATATATTATTAGCGTAACGGTTGTTAACGAGAAACCGCAGGTTTGTGTGTAACCCCCAAAACCTCCTCTGCTCCCGATGGCGCTGCTGAGACTGCCCACTACTGTACTGTACAGGCATGTGTTAAATGAAGAGAACGCATTTTTGTAGCGGGTTTTGCTGTTAGAAATGTTCCGATACGAAATAGTTGCTTTTGTCTTTAAACAATATTATTATGTTTATAATTATTTTTACAGTGGTTATGAGCAGTCCCATGGCTGGCTCCGTTGCTTCTTCCAGTTCTAAAGACCGCTCTGTGTCCAGGACCAGCTTCATCCCAGAACTCCAAAGCATGATGTGAGACACACGTGCACAAACACAGAGATAACTCACCCCAGTAAAGCATTGGGCTGCTGTTGCTGAAAAGACTGTTGGAAGCCATAGAAACCTGTAAAAAAAAACCAAAAAAACAATTCTAAACTACTAAATTTCTCCGTTATTATTTCAAACACGATAGAAAGAGCACAAGCTGGATTTAATTTACAGTGAGCCAAGAAAGCTTTAGGCTAGCTATTTGTAATAGTAAGGTTGAGCGTGCAGATAAAGTTTTCACTATGACTATATAATTTTTTAAAAATTCCTGGTTTTCCTGTAAAAAAAATTTGACATTTTATTGAAAAAAACAAAACATGACATGCATTGTTTATATTTCTTTGTCACTGCAAAAATAATAATAATAATATTTAGCTGAACACTTTTTTCAGTGTTTGTCAATCAACCAGAACTGGCAAAAAAAATTACATCTTTAAATCTTTATTAAAATTATTAAAAATATTAATAATAATAATGACTCGTTAAGCAGTACTAGCCTCTTACTTGTTCAATACTGTAATAATTTTGTCACAGAAAACACAACCAAACAGTAAATATATATATATATAAAATACATCATAATGCACATTTACTTTTCTTTAAAAAGTTTCATCAGAATCAGACTGTGTGTTTGCCAGTCTTGGTTTGTGTGTATGTACTGTATATATGTATGTGTGTGTGTGCATGTTTAGAGATTACTCACCTGCTGTTCAGATGTGGGCTGCAGGTAATCGAAGTTGGTGGTCAGACAGACTAAAACCCAACTAAACCCCAAATTGTAAAACCCGAAAACCAAGATTGAGCCAACCTGCCTGCAACACCAAACCAGATGGGGTGTCACCTGCGTGATTGGTGGCCAATCAGCTGTCAGGTGTTTGTATCTGACTAACAGAGGAGAGAGTAAGAGGGGGAAGGGGGGGGAGGGGGGGGAGGCAGACAGGGAGGGAAGGAGAGGAGGGAAGAGCCTCAGGATGTGGGTTGAGGTTAGTTTGTCAGCAGGGAAGTGGCTTCACTGGATGCAAATTGAGGTTTGACCATATTTTTTTTGCTCACAAAGCCTGTGTTTGTGTGTTGTTGTGTGCACGTGCACGTGCATGTTTGTAGGAGCCATGATTTTTTTTTTTTTTATTGTGAATTAAAAATGTATTTGATGTACAGATGTTATTAGATAGATAGATAGAACTTTATTAATTTAAAACCATTGTATTTTTTAATATTTTTATACATTCAAAATAATACACAATATAAAAGTAAGTAAGAAAAGTTTGTGTTTAATGGGTAATCAGCTGTTAATGGACAAATGGATGGATAAACAAATCATTATTTGAATTGATGGATAGTTGGATGGATGGATGGATGGATGAAAGGATGGATGGATAAATCATTGTTTGAATTGATGGATGGCTGGGTGTGATTGGTAACTTACGCTTGACATGTCCTTGGTGAAGTTTCTCGGGTCTCGGGAATAAGCTTAAAATCGCTGGCTGAAACTGGTGGAACTAGAAAAACAACGGACAAACAAACGTTTCATCAGACATACTGTATGATGTGGTCAGTTGTTTGTTTTTTTTTTAAATAATTTTATTTACCTTTCCTTTGGAGCTTTCAAAAGCTCCAAATAAGAGGGATTTTTGGGAAGAGAGCTTAGATAATCAATGGCTGTCACTTGCATGTTTGTGTCGTCCAGGTTTGCTCTGGGAGATGCTCGCAGACCACTGCACGAGACAGCTGCTCTGGTGGAGGACATTGTCCACACGCAACTCGTTGCCATGGTAACGCAGAATTTTCCCAGGAGCTGTGAGATAGAAAAATAAAGGATCTGTTAGTAATTTGTGTGTGGTGGAAAGTCTTATCTTTTAATAAAAAATGTAAATGGATATATGTAAAAAAAAAAATATATATTTTAAGAATGTATTCAGTGTTCAATTTACAACTTGCTGTTCTGTATTGTGACGGAGATTCTGTGATTTATACATCAGTTACATCAGGCATGCGAGGGGGCGCTGCTCCGGGGGTCCAGAGTCATTTCTGCCGAGGACATTCTCTTCCTAATGAGGCGAGACAAGGTGAGGAGAAAATACACTTCATTGTAAAATGTCATTCAATATATAAATAACTAAAATACATTTCATTTTGAAAATACACATCATTCTGAATTTTCATTGAAAATATAAATAACTAAAATACATTTCATTTTCATCCTTTACGACAGAGGAAGGTGGCAAGGCTGTTGAAATATCTTCAGTTCAGAGATTATAAATCCAAACTCATGAAAACCCTGGAGGACGATGACACACCGCAGGAAACGGGTACAGACACTCAGGCCGTTAATCGCTTTTAAGACGTTTGAAAACGATTAGAATTTTTGTGTTGTCATTTTTTTTTTTTTTTACAATCTAGTTTTAACAGCCTCCATTAGCACAGAAACATTTATAGTCTCAGTCTTTTCCTTACGATCTAGATCTGAGGTTACCAACAATATTTGTGAGAGGAACAGATTTTTTTTTTCTGGACAGGCATCTTGGAGGACAGACCCTCAAATAGAGTAAAATAAAAATCACATTGTTGTCTAATCAAGACTCCTAAATGTTGGGGACAATACTGATGATACGGACTGCTTCAATAGTGGGTGGGATTAGATGGATACACACAAACCAGCACAGAAACTGAGAATCACAAAAACATTTTTTTTTTCAAGAGTTTATGCTGCGATTGTAACGATTCATTTTGGCCTTTGAAGAAAACCCTCCAAAAAAATACGCTGCCTGTGTCAGAACTGACAAATTGAGAAAAACGATGCCATTATTGTGAGATTTTCTGCTGGTTTTCTCAGACAGGGGCGCCAGTTCTGCTGCAGGAGGGACGCAGAAGAGGCAGAAGTTGGCCCAGGATTTTCTGGTGTGGATGGATCAGACCGGCGAACTCCTGTCACTGGCTGAACGCCATGAAGTAGACCCCGTCAAACAGGAGCGACTGGAGGTCAGAGGTCACTCGCGTTCGCCCGCGGGTTTTTGACTATTGTCGGTTTATACCTGTGAAGACACAATGTAGTAGTAGCAGCACGCAAATTGTTAATTTAGTAACAGCTAATGTTAATAATCTTATTAGTTATGCAAACATGTTTATCCGCGTCTGCTTCATCACTAAGCGGAACTTTATTTTAATTTGTATGTTTGATGTTCGTAGCGTTTGGAGCGTCAGACCAGATCCATGGACCAGAATCAGTACTCGGAGTTCTGCGAGAGCCGACAGCTGAGTTTTGGTACGGTTTAAACGTGAGATTTGTCTCGGATCATTTTTGCAAATGATATTGGGTTTCAAAAAAATGGAATTGCTATCTATCTATCAATCGATCTCGCTATCTATCTGTCTATCCATCTGTAAAAAAAACAAATCTTCACATATTCTGTCACAGAGACTATCCATCTGTAAAAAAAGAAAAAATCTTCACATATTCTGTCACAGAGACTGAATCTTGTCTCATTGTTCTTCTAGCAAAGAAAGCATCAAAGTTCAGAGACTGGCTTGACCTCAGCAGCTTAGAGGTGAAACCGAACAGCATCGCCATGGAGATCCTCTCATACCTGGCCTATGAGACTGTAGCTCAGGTAACAGGTTGTTTTATCTACCAATTTACCATTGCTATTAAGGCAGAAACTGTTTTTTTAAATTATGTAACTTTGACGGCTTTTTAGTGACATCAGCCCACACTGTTTTTTTGTTTCAGATTGTGGATTTGTCTCTGCTGGTCAAACAAGAAATGACCGCTAAAACGAATCCCATCAGTCACCTGATCTCTGCCAGTTATATCCAGTACAACACACACGCCGAGGTACACATTTTCACAAGCATCACTTTGATTCACAAACACTGTTGAAAGCCATGTTGTTGTTGATAAATCCATCCTTCCCGGGTTTCCTTCAACAGGTGAAAAAGGATCCCGACTCACCTGAGGCTACGCCGCCCTCCACCCCTGGCTCCTCCCACTCATCGAAGTCCCTCCCACAGGGGAATGGCAGTCTGGACGGACGGGCAAGACAAAGAAAACGCAAAAAGGTGTTGCGTTGGCCGCGTTCTTATTTACACGGGACCTCAACTCGGTGTTTGTGTAAAACGGAAGTATGGTGTGTTTCAGGTCTGCGCGGCCACGGTGGAACAGCCAAGTGGAGCCATCCAGCCCTGTCACATCAGAGAGGCCATTAGAAGATACAACTGCAGACACACGGTAAGTCCTCACCTGGTGTCTTGTGTTTGGGGGAGGTTCACTGGAGGAACTTAAATGTCTGAAATAAAAAATAAAAAAAATCTTTAGCTCTAAAAGTCAGGAGTTTAACTACGGTGTTTGTGAGACTTACCAGTGTTGTAATAGGACAGATGTGGCCTCATGTTGATATCCCTGGTCAGTTCAGATAGATCATTCTCACTGAGCCACATGTGAGCGCCCTGAAACTCCCGACAGTCCTGCATTGGTAGTAGGTTTTTCCAGCAGTTTTCCAGGACACTGCAGATGCTCGATTCAGGTAGCCAGCTGTCCTTAAGGCTGTAATCTCCCAGTCGACGCGTTCTAGTTCGACTTAAATTCTGATGAGGGGTGAATCTCTAGACAAAGACCCAACTGACTATTACCTTCCCCTTTTCAAAAAAAGTCATTATGAAAGTTGTTTTTTTTTTTTTAGTTGATTCTAAAATCTTCTTCTGTTTCTCCTCCAGACGGCTTACTGCAGGAGTGGGATGGCCTTCCTCGCCTGCTAGGAATTATTTCATCCCTCAACAGAGGGAGAGATGCTTTTTCTATTTTCTATCATTCAAATAAAGATTTTTTTTGTTCATAGTTTTCTGGACCCAACACTTTGTAAAAAGAAACAAACAAACAAAAAAA
>NC_024318.1:16572176-16574428 GCF_000523025.1 Cynoglossus semilaevis | reverse complement strand
GCGTTCTAGTTCGACTTAAATTCTGATGAGGGGTGAATCTCTAGACAAAGACCCAACTGACTATTACCTTCCCCTTTTCAAAAAAAGTAATTATGAAAGTTGTTGCTAAAGATGCTAAAATCTTCTTCTGTTTCTCCTCCAGACGGCTTACTGCAGGAGTGGGATGGCCTTCCTCGCCTGCTAGGAATTATTTCATCCCTCAACAGAGGGAGAGATGCTTTTTCTATTTTCTATCATTCAAATAAAGATTTTTTTTGTTCATAGTTTTCTGGACCCAACACTTTGTAAAAAGAAACAAACAAACAAAAAAAACCACTACTGCTTACACCGCAGTCACAACAAGCCGCCATGTTGAGAAGAAAGTTTATTGGTCACTATCACAGAAACGCAAGAGACGTCAGGACGTCACTGAAATGCAGTGACATTAACGTCTCATCGGAATTTGCCGACGCATTTCAACAATTCACAATACAGTAAAGTACGACTCGACGGGCGGAAAAGTGACGATCTGGTTTTCGGAGCTGCGGTTGCTTTATGTGGTGTGTTTGTGTGTGTGGTGTGTGTGTGTGTGTGTGGTGTGTGTACGGCAGTTCTAACTGTCATGCTCAGGACTTCTGAGTGCTGTTGTGCAGCAGCTCTCTCTCCATCATCAGCTCTCCGTATCTCTGCTGAAGCTCTCGCTCTCTCTCCATTTGCCTCTCCACGTCCTCTCGCAGAGCCTGACACACAAACACAGACACACACAGACACACAAACACAGAGTATGTGACATTTAGACCCTGCTCAATCTGACAAACAACTGCATCAGGTAGAGACAGAACAATTACAATATATGGGGTCATGTGTCGGAGTTCAGTTCCTACGATGCCTTCTAACTTGATCACTGCAAGTTGGAGCTCACGTACTGTACATCAGTAACCTCTGTCGCTCAACTGAGCTAACACAGTGGTAACGTCATAATATAGGACTTAAAAAAACATCAGCAGAGTCTGTCTTACACTTACAACCCCGCTTGATGACGTATTCGTCCACTCCACCCACAAACTAATGTTTAAACACCAAAAGTCAGAGCTGGAGCTGGAAACCGACGACACCCTAAACCAGGCGTACAAACGTTTTGACTTGCAGGTCTAAAATTGAACAGGGGGGGCCGGGTCAGGAGCAGATAGATGAAGCGTTGGTGTGAGCTAAAACAAATGACATGTAAAAGTCATGCATAAAGGCTAAAATGCTTTTATCATTTTCTACACCATCTATTGGGGAAACGTGGGTATTGCAGGGAAAAGGTAGAAGTATAATGATATTATAAATAAATTATATCATTTTGTATCAAGTTTGGCAGGCCAGATTAAAAAGATGAACGGGCCTCATCCGGCCCCCGGGCCTTAGTTTGGCCATGCCTGCCCTAGGGCAAGGACACCCTGTACTATTGATCATTGATTCCACTGAACTGAAGCACAGTCTTGTGACAGTCTAGTGGACATAAGAAGCTTTAAAATGTCAGCAACAGTTAATCTGACCCGTTTCTAAAACCCGCGAGTTGCAACGTGACCTTGAAACACTGAGTTTATTTAACCACGATATGAGCTCTGGGGGTAAAGAACAAATTATTTATTACGTTTGACAGATACTACAGTTCACTGTCGCTCGCTCAACTTTTAGAGAAGTGAACTTGAATTTGTTTCATTTTTAGTTGTATGACTTAAATATGTCACTCGGTGAATATTCTAACTTTTGGACGGAAAAACAAACGCATTACGTTTCAGGCTCTATACGTATATCATTATTAACGCAGACCAGCAACGTGGATTTCACAGTAATAATACAGGATGGTCGACCAATGAAATGCATTATTCATTATTGTATCAAGTCAGCAGTGAGTCATTTGGACAGGTCACAGAGGGACATGCGAGCGTATGAATAAAGTCAACAAATAATGGCTGAGCTCCATTCCACTTCCTCCCCTCTCAGGGTGTGTGCTTGTAAACTGTCACGCTGCCTTGATGAATGTTGAGGTTAGTGTTATCGGCGCAAACGGGGTTTTTTTTTATGAGAATTTAATGTTTCCTTTTTTCTAAGTCAGGAAAGAATAATTAAGGTCATGTACGAGATACCTAAAGGGCCTGAACCAGTCAGGCACGATTAATGGACAATAATCCCTCAGGACAGTGTTTTTCAACCTTGGGTTTTTTTTCTGGATTTTTTGGTAAATGGCGACCTCTCAGGTTGATCTTTAGAGAGCGTTGTAAGTG
>NC_024318.1:16558072-16571738 GCF_000523025.1 Cynoglossus semilaevis | reverse complement strand
CTCACCTGTTCCCAGATCTCACTGTGCTGCTTCAGCAGTCCCAGTGCTCTGGACTGAAACCCTCCCAGGAGGATCTTGAGTTTTTTCTCCAGTTTGGCAGCTCTTTTGGCTTCCGCAGTCATGTGCCCACGGTTCATCTGGAAAGAGAGAGAACACCTCAGTGTTTGGGTTTTTTTTTTTTTCTCTACACTTGTGTTGCACCTCAAGTGTTTTTCCCGTACCTCCAGTTTCTTCTCCAGACTATCAATTCTGTCCTTCTTCGATGCTAAATTCGCTCTGGTGTACCTGTTTTGACCAGGGAGATACAACACCTGAGGAAAGAGGGAGAAACGTGAATCACAGCTGCTAAAAACTGAGGTTGATTTGAACTTATTCTGTACGATGTAGCGATACGTACCTGACCATAACACTCCTCCCACACCTGGCTGTACGCTTCCATGCTCAGGTCACCGTGGCCCATTCCTGCCTTTACCACTTCCATTTCTCCAGCCAGTATTGTTTTAGCCTGTTTATTAGCATACAGAAAATCTTAGCCAAACACGTTGACAAGCACATACTGTGGTATGCTAATTTTATTTATTCTGGAAAGAAAATTATTAGAGCAGATTCACATCGCAAACTACCAGTAGATGGCCACGAAAGTGCTAGTAGAACATGAGAAATTAAATACATTTTTTTTTTTAAAAAGTGAATAAATAAATCATCATAGATGCAATTCTATTTTTTTTAGATGCTAATCAGTTAGGCTAAATTGAGAATATAGGTATTGGGTCATATTGTGCCATATTCATATTATTCAGTTTGAGTAAATATATATTTAAATATAAATATATATATATATTTTCAATGTAAGTAGATTATAGAGAGAGTGTGGGCATCCTTGTTCTAAAGTTTGAAGTTGTGACAGACCTTAGGTCACCTAAGAGTCAAGGCAGCTTGACTTCAAATAATTAATCAATCTACAAGACTCAGTCTGTCACTTACAGCTGATCAACAGTGTAAGAAGGCAAAAAGGACAAAAGAAGTTTCTACGTTTCGATCTTTTCGTCCATACTTATTTATGTTCTGTGAATCTGCGCTGAATAAAAGTTGTTTTTTTACATTTTTATAAATTGTAAGACAGTAGCGTCTTCATGTGAAGACAATCTGTTATTGTTGACAAACTCAGCCAATAACATCTCACCTGCTCCATGTCTTCTGTGGGGAGCGGCTCGTAAGGATGCGATTCCAGGTAAGAGATGTGCGAAGCGTTATTGGACGTGGACGTCGGGCCTCGGCTTTTGCCGCGCTGCAGTGGATTGGCTGCGTTGGCCGACGGGTGGTGCAAACAGTCGTAGTGGAGCATGGTGATCATTTCTTGTTTGATCAGCTCCTCGGCCAGCTGGAGGTCAGAGAGGGGCTCCATGGAGCCGGGACGCAGGACTGACTCATTCACCTGTAAACGGGATGCAACAAGATGCTCATCATTTAGAGAAGGAAATCGACTGCAGTTTCTGATTTTGATGAAAGGGTTGGTTTAAAAAAAAAAAAAAAAAAAAGTTCCATTTTCAAGGTGCGTTGTTACCTCTGATGGTCTCGGCAGACTTCTCTGGACAGGAGTGTGACGCAGCTTCAACTCCTTCTGTCTCTCGGCCTCTCGCACAGCCTGACACAGAGATACAAGCAGCCAAGAGTTCGGTGAATGATAAGTTAGAGTGAAATTATTTTATTAATAAATTATTATTTAGTTATTTTTTGTTGATTCTGATGTTTAAAAATCTAATCCCAGATTCAGGTTTTAATGCTAATATGTACAAAAATGAGTCATATCAATAAACACTTTACTCAATTTAATAATTTACTATCCAGTTGGTGTGAATCATATCAATAAACACTTACTACTTAATTTAATAATTTACTATCCAGTTGGTGGCGCTGTCTTGATGATGAGAACAAAGTTAAGCAGCAGACATACTAATGACAACCCTGCACAATCTGTTTTTAAAAGTATAAAACATTACCTGATTTTTTTTTTTTAAATATTCACTAATACTCGAAATTAACGTCTATACGTCTTATACCGTCTTGAAGGAATAAAAAGATCATATCCACAGTGCATTCAACTTGAATCAAGTTTTATCCTGAGGCTGGACAGACCGCTGCACAGTTCGTACCTGTTTGCGTGCCTCTATATCGGAGGAGTCCTCAACAAAATTTGTTTCTACTTCTGTCTCCTCCAGTTCTTTCTCTGCGTTTTCTGGAAGAACAATCTCAAAGTCGTTCTTGGGAAGAGGAAGTGACATCAGACCCTGCTTGAGCTGCTGCAGGCTTTCCTTTTGCTGTGTGTGTAAGGAAAATGGCAACGGTTAAGTTTCCAGCATTTACAGTTAAGCAAAAAAATATTTTATTTAAATTTTCAACTCCAGGCAAAAAATAATCAAATTGTTGGGAGTTTCCGTCTCATCCCGACCCATGTTTGTTTACCATGTGTTTAGCAAAGGCCGGAGCAGTCACTTGCTCCTCACTGTTAATGTTCAGTTTGTCCCTCAGAGGCGTACGGCCCGGGGTCAAGCCTGGTGTCACAGGCCCACGTGGAGTCAACACTCCACCGGATTGAGGGGTCATACCCTCTGACCCCTGACCTTGTCCAGGAGTTCTGTTGAAGAAGATATGAGAGACATGGTGGAGAGTATTATCATTTACAGTCTCAGCGGTGTTTTTGGAATAACATAACAGATGAGGGGGGGGGGGGGGTTAACCTGAACGGTGTAGAGAGGACAGTGTTGGGCGTCTGGATCTGCTGACGCTGTGGCGTCACTCCACTGAAGTCACTCTCGTGCAGTGGCGTGTTGAGGCCACCCTTCAAAGGTGTATCAATGTTGGTCAGAGCCATGAGGTTCTGAGCTTCCTGAAAATCCAAACACAGGAAATCCGTAATCCACACACAGAGACAACAACGGAGATGATCAATTTGTATTTTTTTTTTTCTCCATAATCAGACAACAACAGAGATGATCAATTTGTATTTTTTTTTTTTACTATTTATGGTAAAACTGTGTACCTGTAGTATCCTGTCCTGGACAGTGGGAGTGCGGGGGGTACGCAGCCCTGCTGACATGTTGGTGACGCTGTACTCAGACAGAAGCGTGGATGAGGCCGAGTTACCACTTTCGCTCTCCTCAGCCGCCTGACGTGCGACCTCGCTGGCGATGCCTAATTTTACCACTTCCTCCAACTCGGCATCGCTGATCTATGAAAATGAAAAAAAGTTCGTCAAATGAGTGTCAAACGATTGCTCCTAGAAATTTCAACCGGGCATTTGGGAACGTTACACACCTGTGGTGCGGGCAGAACCAACTTGGAGCGTTTTTTGGTGAACTCGGCAACCCCGCTGGTCTGAAGGATGGCCGAGGGAAGATCGCTCTCCTTCTTCTTCTTTATCTTCTGTTTGTCTTTCTTCCTCTCCCTCTCCTCGCGCTCACTGCACACAACACAGAGTTAATGTTAAGGATGGTGTGGTTCAAAAACAGCAAATCCAGGAACCAGGAAATCCCTATCACAATAAGGAAACGTCATTCAACGAACCCCCTTGTGGGGATGTTGGACTGGTGCATCCGTAGGTGCTAACTATAGTTGCTCGCAGACGTACTTGCGTAGTTCTCCATCCAAACGCTGCTGTCTGAGGCGTTTGAAGTTTGGCTCCAGGGCATCGTACTGCTCCATGCTGGTGTCGTAAAATCCCTACAAGTTAAAACTCCGATGAGTCATGAAACCATAAACGTGTGAATAAACCAAGGTGTAAACCCTGTTCAATCTGAAGCCACGACATCAGGACCAGTTTTTGCATCTGCCTCCTCCTTTTAACTTGCATCAATACTCATTCTCATTTACCTGTGTAGGCTTCTTTTCAAAGGGAATCTCAGCATTGTAGTCCACTCCTCGCTTTTTCTTTCTCTTCTTTTGAACGTCAATTCCTGCGGCTCTCAGCTCCCTGCGCTTCTGCAGTGCTGCCAGACGTCTGCAATGAGATAAAGACGAATTAAATTTGCTTTTTTAAAAAAAACAAAACAAAAAAAAAAAAAATCCCTCAAAACACACTTCTGCTCACCTGGCTTCCTCCAGCTGTTTCTCTCTGGCCTTCCTCTTAGCCTTTTTGCCCTGAGTGTTAGCCAGTCGAGCGCGAGCCTCTGACAGCATCTCCAACTCGTCTAACGAAAAGAGACAATCAAGTCAATCTTGATAATGACCCGCATGAGCAGATAAACAACGTAACAGTCGCTGCAACAAACTAAAAGTTTTATGTTAATGAGAAGAAGAAGCTAGAGGCATAACTTTCTGGAAATGTTCACATCTTAACAACATTTAGCACCATACCTTCGTCCATATCTACTGGGTCTGGTCTGGCTGGTTTAGTTTCAGGATTGGGATCGATCTCCCCGGGCTTTAACTTCCTGGGATCATCACCCACTTCCTCCTCATTTTCCCTTTGAGCCGCTTTGTCTCTAAAACACACAATTGTTTGACACATGCATGGAACCATCACGTTGGGAATTCCCACGACTTATATAGAAAATAAAATAAAATAAATAAACGTCGATGATTTCGTACAGCAGATATTCGTAATGCTCCAGACACTGGGCGGCCGTGCGTCCTATGATAGGAGCAATGGTCCTCCACTGAGTGGGCATCAGTTTGGCCAAATGCAACAGCTTCTCTTCCTCTTCCCTGGACCATTCTGTCTTTTTGATGCTGGGATCCAACCACTCGTACCTGGACAAAGACACTCTCAATTTACAGTCCGTTTTACAGTTAAATAACAGCTATTATATATGCAAACCCTGTTTGATGGTGCATTTAAACCTAATTCAATTTAGTTTTGAGAAGAAATGCTTGAACTGATCAGTTTCAGGTGGGTTCGATTAGGTTTAGCCACTTGTTTAGGTTTGATATTAAAACTAGAGCAGGGGTGGAGAAAAAAAATGATTCGAAAAAGTACTGTATGGTCCTAACATATTTTAAACCAATATTTATTTCCAGCAGTATAATGGCTTTTATGCATTTTTTGCAAGTACTCCTTAGGGATATATCCCCATGTTTTATAGAGGACATTTCAAACCTTTATATTATAAATTGGCTGCTTTTTGATCTGCTTTCCCTCACCTTTTTATAAGTTGGCTGCTTTTTGATCTGCTTTCCCTCCAATAGTAGTGAAAGATTTTTTTCAATGCATTGTCACATGGTGACTACTTCAATACCATGTAAAAAAAAATCATCATTATTTTAGATTAGATTAAGCAATGTCTCTACTGGTAATCACAATGGTTAAAAGAAGTAGCTCATTTGCATGCATATCTTCTGTATGAAACTTACCATCTGGCTTTGCACTGTTTTGCCGACTTGCGGTGCAGCAACGAGGCAATACGAGACCACTGGTTTTTGCCATATTTCATCACCGCTGCCTTGAGGATCTCATCCTGAGATGGGGTGAAATAAAAGACAGACAGACATAATGAACATATCTAATTATAGCCTGATACAAAGCTCCAAGAACATTTTGTGGTCTGGGCTTAACTTTTGATTGGCGGTTTCTTTTCCTGTATTAAAATCAGATCTCAACCTACGGTATATTTGTTTTGAATATACGTCAAAACCTTAACAGCATCACTGACCAATACAGCACAGTGTTATTAACCTAGTCCTGGAATTTAAAACTGACCAATCCAAGCAATGGGTGTAGCACTCTGTTGAAGCGTTACTGTCATTCATTTAAATTTAAAAACATTTTTGAGCAAGGCAGAAGTTACCTTGTGATTTACCTAGGGTTTCTTCTGTCTACTTTTAACTCTACGTACTGTTGTTTTTCTTGTATGCATACCCACCATTATTGTTTATCTCGACTAATAATTTACTTGGCTTAACTTTCGATGAGCCATTCATCCTCTCACTACTTTGCAATACCACTTCACAACACAATTTCTTTGGCGGGCCTTTTAATCTTAAAACCTGCGTTTGTTTTTCCGCCATTGTGGTGGTAGGAGGTGGGTTGTTTAGGTACAACTTTATCTCAACCAGATACAGTCAAAATTAGCGGCTAGCTTCTTGCTAGCTAAAACTCGTATGCTTCACAAAAATTAGCATCAAGCTAAAAGCGCCTGTCACGTAAACACGTACCTCAGTGTTGCGCCAAACACCTCCTTTTATCATAATACGCGGCATCTTGGCGGTTTGTGGAGGTTTCCTCTCTCAAAGTAAACGTTTAAACGGTTCCACACCTGCAGGGACAATACACAGTCCTGCTTAAACAGAACACAGCGACGTAGAACGTGCAGCACTTCTTCGTGCGCAGGAAACTTGGGGAACCGAACGCTTTATCGAAATGAATTGTGGGTAATCGTCATCCGTTCTGTAAGAGTCCATTTGTTGTGGACCATAATGTTAGACTTCGAAAATCCTTGACTACAACTATAACAATATTTCGGTGTGACTGACAACACAGAGAATAGTTGAAAAAATTCTGTAATTAAGTTAAGATTATAACACGTGTTAGCTATATTCATTATTTAACATATTAATGAAAAATAAAGGACCGTCACCATTTAAGGAAACTATCCCTGTAATATATTACCAATTAAATAATATGATTAAAGGATGTTTGTGTACAAAATTCAATGTAAATACATTTCTTTATACTTTAAATGACTGTATTGGGGTTGCAAAAAATAAAAAAAAAATTTATATATTTGTATATCTATTGTATAAATTAGAGTGAATGAATTGGCTTGTCAAAAAATATAGATATAGATACCGTAATCATTTAGGTTATACAAAATTGATATTATTATTTTCTATTTTCTATATCTACCCAATGGATAGAGACAATCTCGCAACAGCCAAGTTCACAAGTACACGAAAGCGAACAGGAACGGAATTGTTTCTAGGTTGTTTTTAGCCGGTAGCGAAACGTAGGAGCACAGCACTCGCCACATTGGTCCGGGACACGACGACAGCAATGCCGGAGTCGTGTTCAGCTTGGGGTTGTACGAACCGTCGCACACGCCAAAACAGATCTAAAGGAATTACGTTTCACAGGTATATATTTATTTTTTTGACATTTATCTAATTAAAGCATAGTACTAATACTAGTACTGGTTAAATTCAAATATTGCAAAAAAAAATAAACACCCTAATTAATTATTGTCTATTAACGTAGTAATAACCGTGATTTTAAAGATGTTAAGTAGATTTTGAAGACATTTGGAAGATATAACGGATAACTACGCTGTTAAAAACTAGTTTCTAGTAGACTACGTAATAATGTAGCTGTGGGTTAGTGGTTATTGGTGTTTGAGTCTCCCAGATATGGTGTAATTTACGAACCAGACTAATCTTTTAGTGCCTGTAGATTTATACACTACTACTAGTACTACTGCTATCAATACTTGAGAACTATTTAAGAACAGGACATGATAATGATCGAAAATTACTTTTTTATAATAACTGCATTTTATTCAAAAATGTTTATTCTTCAACTAGCCAAATATTAATGCAACCTTTTTCACACTTTAAAGGTTCCCCAAAAAGAAGGATCTGAGAAGGCAGTGGGAGGTAGCCGCGCGCAGGCAAGTCTGTTCCCTCAGCAAGTCCTCTGTGCTCTGCAGTGAGCACTTTAGGCAAGAAGACTTTGACAGGACTGGTCAAGTGGTTCGAATAAGAGAGGGTGCTAAACCCTCTGTCTTCAGTTTCTCTTCTCACTGTCGCAGAGTAAGTATATCACTACTTATTTGTTTAGAAAGTTAGGCCTCTATCACCCGGCTGATGGGGAAATAAAAAAAACATTTAAGGCATTTTTTGGTCATCCAATTTAGTCGAGGGCAAAAAAGACAACACAGACCTCAAGGAATACTGAAGAGAGCGCTACGGTGGAATGTTCTGTGTCAAATGTCAAAGAGACAGAACCTCTCCCTAATCTGGTAAGAATATCATTTAAATTATAATACATTTAATTAAATTTTAATTCCTAACATTTAGATAGATCATAAGGAACCTTCGAAAACTAGTGTTTGCAAATGTTTCCCAATTTAATAAATTCGTTTTACTCTATCCACCAGGACCATTCTTATGCATTGCCGGAGTCTCCCACCCTGCTCAAGTCCAGACTCTGCGACGCCCTGATTCGTCTGGAGCATCTCGAGCGACAGATGAGGAACTTGAAAGACAGAGAGCGGAGAGCAAAGATCAGGGTGTACTGTCTTCTAAGAGAAATGAAAACGAAGAAGTCCACGAGGGAGAAAAAGAAGCCCTGAAACACCGTGACACAAACATACATGTTGTACATGGTAGTTACTTTGTACATTTACAAATGCGGAATTTAAGTCACGGCATGCTCGCAATGTTATGTAAATAATTATCGGTTTACATTGTGGTGGGTACTGTATATATTGCCAAGATTGGATTTTGTAATAAAATATTTTTCCTTACCTCCTTTATTGTCATTTTTAGTCTCCAGACGAGCCAGAGACAGACATATATATTGAGATTTAGGTAGATATTTTAAATGACAGTATACGCCGTAGTGTTGAATGGCCACAGTATGAAAGGATGGTTGATGTATAGCTGTAGACAATAATGAGCAGCAAGCACTGGGATTCCACAGGGTACACTACTTGGTCCCTTTCTGTTTTTTTTAAATTCAAATTTACTCAAATGTTACATGCAGAAATATATTGACAATTGTGACATATTTCAGAAAATATAAATACCTCTGAGATCTGAGGAAATTGTTACATATACTTCATACTTGCCTGAATATAACTTTAACATGACCAGATCGGTGTATATTGCCTTTTGATTATTTTTATATTTTGTTATATTGTCTATTTAATCTTAAAAAAACAATGATTTTCTGGACATATTATGAAATATTAACATTACAAATTCTCAATTTTTACAACCCCAAACTGTACAGTTGAACCATTAAATTGCTCACATTAATGATGATTTAAAAAAAAAAAATGACATTCAGGATCAATAGGTTGAGCAACTGCTCTTTATTTCAACTTGTCATGTGGGGTACACAGTTACTGATTGCACAAAAATGGTGGAAGGCTAGGTGTAGATGTCCAGTCTTCACACGTTAGCAGAATACACAGAGAACACTTGACCACAGACATGCACAGACAGTGGCAGAGACAAATGGTGGAGGCGAAATGCACTGATCGACTGTCGGCCTCAACACAACGAACCACAGAGGTTATATAAGACTCAAAAGGAGGAGAGGGGGAGAAGGGGGGAGGTGAGGTCTATGGATGACAAGATAGGGAAAAAAAGCAGGAGAAAAGAAGATAGGTAATAACGAAGGGAGGAAGAGGAGGAAGACCCATTAAAAAGAAGGGAAACGGGAGGAGCTAACGCCTAGAGCTAAACACACTACAAGTGTAACACTGAGCACCGTAATAACCAATAAATAACGTAGTGTTGACAATTTCATAAATAACATCATCACCCTTCTGTCGATAATCTATGTTATTAAATTTCACGTAAATTCGACATCTTACACGAACAGTTTTCCTTTACTTCACTGCAGTCCACGCACGCACGCACACACGCTCGCGCACACGCACACTCGATCACCTCTGGTCACTCTGTCCAGTGTTACAAGAGTGGAATACTGTAGAAGTGGGGACACAATGTTTAGTTTGTAGATGGGGGGGAGGGGGGGGGGTCACATGCAGACTGAGTATCAACAAATTCAGAACTCCCTCTCTCTTTCGCCGCCTCACCATATATCTCTGCAACACTCCATCTTTATTTTTATAATCTTTCAAAAAAAAAAGACATTTTCCCCACACTCTTAATTTTTTTTTTTTAACACAAACCCGCCCTATACAGTGATATTTATCTACTTCTTCTTGTTTATAGTACATCTCAAACTTTTTTTTTTTTTTGTCTACTTCAGGTCTCCAGAGTCTCCTTGGATGGTCTTTTTGATGCGGAGCAGCATGGTGGTCAACCACTGGTCCAAACGAGACACTGAGTCAAACTCCTTGACGGCCTCCGTGAATGCCTCGCTGTTCTGCTCCTCGTGGGCATCTAGAAGTTTCTGAAAGTGATCGGAGCAAGAAGTATCTTTTTATACAAGCCCGTTAGAACAACTAAAGTGCTGCTACAGGTCTTAGCCTAGGGTGTGACATGCAAACTACTAAAATATTTCTATATTTCAGACTGCAGAAACTTACATTTTTTTATAAACCTGTGTTAGTCACTAGTAGAACAAGGCATACCTTCAACAGTTTGAGCTCCCTTGAGTCTGAAAAGGCTGGAAACATCTCCTCATACTTCTCAATGGCCAGCTGAAAAACACATGTATCCAGGGATGTCAGTTCTTTTTATGTGAGACACGTTTACCCTATTGTCTTTAATAGGTATGTAGACAGTGAAGTGGGACAGAACAAGATTGGATGTCAGTTCTTTTTATATGAGACACATTTACCCTATTGTCTTTAACAGGTATGTCCAGGCCTGAACTTCAACTTAGCTATTGGGTAACGTACCACAGTTTTTTTTTTCAGTGTTTTTTTTTAACTTTAAAATGTCTACCTACAAATCTACATTAAGTATTTTTTATTTACCTATTTTATTGTCACTTGTTTTTTAAATCCACTTTGTAATTTCATATTCATTTATGGCTGTGTTTAACAAACACTTTCATGCTAAGTCCCCCAAACAGCATTAGCTTCTGGTCGGGCACCTCCATTGCAAACTCACAGACAATGCTTACGGAATATGTAAATTAGCGTCAACTTTTAGAATGCATTTTATCACTTTTAGTCACTACTCAATAATTATTTAATTTGTTTAATATAAGAAAAAGTATAAGCAAACATGCGCTAGCTAGCTACAAGCTAGCTCGAGGAGCAGAGCAGCTTGCATTCACGTACCATGCGCGTAATTACACACATTATAGAGTAGTACTACTGCATGCGCGTGTGTGTGGTGTCTGTGTGAGTATTTGCAATTACCTTGGCATTTAGTTCGTCCACTATGAAGTGGCACAGTGAAGCCTTGAAGAAATACTCTTTAGCGTTGTACTTCAACAAAGGATTGTCCATGGTATTCATGGCAACCTGAAACAAACATATTTATGGTTTAGCATTTGTGTAGCTGTAGCATCTGTAAAAAAAAAAGCTTTCAAGCAGTTCAGATAATATTTAAAGCTCTGGGTAAAAACCTCTCCAAAATCTCTAAAACTGTCTTTACAAGTGCATGAAATTTTGTACCAAGTACCAGTCGGCCAATATCAGCCATTACTGTGGACCGGTAATACTGTGCCATCGTTGAAGGATCATTAAATTTTCAAAATACAACATCTTCCAGACTTTATTCTGTTAGCATCAGAGTCTGAATGACCTGTTGTTTTGAAACATTGACAGATTATCTTAATAACAAAAAGGTAAAGGGATATGACTGGATTCTTTTAGTGAAACTGAAAATGACCTATGGACTGCCACCGGTCCCTGGACCAGGGGTTGGAGACCCCAGCCAGTAACAGCAGAAACATCCAAATATATAGAAACAAAGCTTAAAAAATATCGGTTCAAAATGTAACCTAAAAGTAGCCAAAAATGAATTTAACAAAAACTCTGAAATATCTATATTAGCAAATGAAGTCATAAGTCAACTAAGATGTATATATATATATATATATGGTATATATAGTACATGATGATTTCCTACCCTTTTTAAACCAGAGCACAGTGTAGTGAAAGGACGTGTGCACAACCATGTGTTCAGCTCTTACCTGTTCATAGATTTCAATAGCCTTCTGGTACTGCTCCAGCTGAGCGCTGTAGTGACCCACCTTCAGGAGACATTTGTTGGCCGAGCTAAAACGCAGACACAGGGAAACCTGAATATTGTTGTTTCCTTCACTGTTCTCCCTCTACAGTACGTGTTAATAATACGAATTTCAACAACAACAACAATAACATCAGTAAGTGCCAAAAGACTTGGGAAGAGTGGAAGCAAAAAAATGTCCTTACAAAAGGAATACATCTCCTGCAAATCAGAGTTGGTAATAGAGGTGGATGAAGGATTTAAGTAGTACTTGTAATATTAGAGATTTGCTCAAGAAAGTTTCTAAATAAAACATCTTTTAGACTTTATTCTGTTAGTATCAGAGCCTGAATGAGCTATTGTTTTGAAACATTGACAGATTATCTTTTAATTAGGGATGTCCAATAATATCGGCTCGGTATTAGCATAATGATGTAATATCTGTAAGAATCGTTATCTTTTTTTTTTCTCCAATAATGAAAACCCGATAACGCTATGCCTGGCTTTGGCCAAATGTGTCTTTAAAATGGTTTTGAGGAACGGCTGTATATGAAAGTGAAAGACACTAGATGGCAGCATTGCAGCTTATTTTATTAACCCAAATACGGTAATCTTTAACCCATCACCTTAGTAAGCGGTACTTAACTTCCTTAACCACCAGGCCATCACTGCCCCTGCTACATCGGTATTCCTTGACATTGGAATCGGAAATTGAGTGTTACAATATCGGCATATCGGATATCGGCAAAAGGTTAATGTCGGACATCTCTACTTTTGATGAAAAAAATTAAAGGGATATGACTGGATTATTTTTGAATGAATTAAATTAGTAAAACTGAAGTACAGTTTTTCCTTGTGCCCCAGTGCGGCCCACTACCAAATGACCTACAGGACTGGATTATTTTTGAATTGATTACAATACTAATTAAAATATCTCTGGACTATTTTTCCCCCCTGTTACACAGGATTACAATCTTAATTAAAATATCTCTGGACTATTTTTCCATGTATCAAATGTGATTTTCCTTCATGTTTTGGACGGCTCTCTACCTGAGCCTGAAATCAAAACATTCTTAAGCTAGCTATTTTTGGAAATGATTTTTAAACTCACAGTGGCGATTTATCCGTGTCAGGAGTAAACATTATCATTTTACCTGTTAGATTCTTCCCCCTTGTAGTAATCTGCTGCCTGCTCATAGTGTGCAATGGCCTGGAAAAAAAAAAACACACATATTTTTACTCAGCAGCATCAATGGTGCGTAGGTCTCGAGATACAGTGAGGAGTGCATTTGACCTACGACCTCTCATTACCACAGACAGAGTGAACAGAAATTCAGACAATTCATTTACCTTTTCAATGTCCACCAGCTCCGATTCATAAACCTCAGCTATGGTGATGTGATGTTTGGCTGCGATGGTGAAACGGCCCTGTAGCACACACACACACAGAGGTTATAATCTTTAATTCTTAACTTCCCAAAGAGCTCGATCCATCCATCCATCCATCCATCCATCCATCCATTTATCTATCTATCTATCCATCTATCTATCCATCCATCCATCCATCCATCCATCCATCTATCCATCCATCCATCCATCTATCTATCTATCTATCCATCCATCCATCCATCCATCCATCCATCCATCCATCCATCCATCCATCCATCCATCCATCCATCCATCCATCCATCCATCCATCCATCCATCCATCCATCCATCCATCCATCCATCCATCCATCCATCCATCCATCCATCCATCCATCCATCCATCCATCCATCCATCCATCCATCCATCCATCCATCCATCCATCCATCCATCCATCCATCCATCCATCCATCCATCCATCCATCCATC
>NC_024318.1:16543326-16555580 GCF_000523025.1 Cynoglossus semilaevis | reverse complement strand
AGATAGAGAGATAGAGAGATAGAGAGATAGAGAGATAGAGAGATAGAGAGATAGAGAGATAGATTGATAGATAGATAGATAGATAGATAGATAGATAGATAGATAGATAGATAGATGTGGTTTTCTAATGTTTGTCATTTGGATAAATGTATGTTTCCTGTCAAAAATATAAAATATACAATAATTTAAACTTGCATACAATTTCGCCTTTTTTTTCATGGTCATACTCATTGGGTCACTGTGGGAAAAATAAATGACATCTTATTTAACCATGTCTTCTCTTTTGGATCTGCTAATCTCATCGTATCCCCTCTTCTCTGCTGATCTCAGACTCCCCCGGTTCCCTCTCGCCGCACTTTACACCAACATCTACAACTATCAAGGGAAACGGCGCCTCCTACCCGACCTCATTCTTCTTCATGTGTCAACCCATCTGCCACCGTTGCAAGCAAGAAGAGGCTCAGAGCTGATCCCTGGATAAGCCCGGCCCTATCCTAATCCCGTCTTCCACTCTGTCTGCTCACCTCACCACCGTCTTGTAGTCCTCAGATGTCCAGCAGCAGCCTACCATTGCCCTTGTCATTTTTGACTCTCTTATCAAGAATTTTTTTATATGACCTAGTGTACACAGGAAAAAACCACACAGTGCTCCCCTGTCACCATTGTTCACTTTTTTTTACAAGACAATACAGCTCCATTTTACTTTAATTCTTTACCAAAACTAAGGAATATCCCCGTAAAATGCGCAAAAATACCATCAACATTATTGGGAACTGGAAGCACTGGACAATACCATCAAGGTTAATGGGGACCAGCAAAATAACCTTACAATGACAAATCACTCAACTAATTACAAAATATATATATGTACTGTATATATTAGGGATGTTCGATAATATTGGCCGACCAATATTATCGGCACGATATTAGCATATTATGTAATATCAGCAAGTGTCTTTATCGGTTTTTCCTCCAATAACAGAAACCCGATAATGCAATGCCTGGGTTTTGGAGAAAAACGACTGTATATCAAAGTGAAAGTCACTAGATGGCAGCACTGCAGCTCATTTCATTAATCTCGTGCTTACAATATCTGTACAAATACAGATCTGTACAGGAATCGGAAATTAAGTGTTTGGACAATATCGGATATGGGCAAAAAGTTAATATCAGACAACCCTAGTATATATGTATGTATGCATATATACACATATATATTTTGTAATTAGTTACAATTACAAAAATATATCTATATAGGTATATATGTGTATATATATGGTAATTAGCTACAATTACAAAAAATACACGTACATTTGTATGTAGGTATATATACCAACATATATATATACATATATACTGCACTAAACTATACTGAACTACAAAACACAGCAAAACGTCTCCCAAAGGCCAAAGTTTTCCCACATCTTTTTTTTTCCATGCCCCATAACTGTAGCTATAAGAGGTACGCGCGTGCGCGTGCACGAAACCTGACATGGTCCTGATCCAGCAGAATATTCCTGAGCCTGTGTCAACTGTCCGCTCACCTCCTTTCTGTACAACATCGCTCCTGCCACGGCCGCGCATTTCGCTTCATCATCGTCATCATCATCACCCCGACGATTAACACCGTTATCATCTGCTCTCTGCGCCAACAGCTCTTCGCGTGTTTATCGGCCGCAGCGGCTGGTAGATTACAAATCCTTGCGTGGAAGGACACTGCGGTGCTACGGGGAAATACTGCAACATGACAACCGTCGGTGACCGGAGGGGCCGAACCTTTGGACACGACACTAGAATATTTGACATATATGAGATTGGTGGAGAAATAACTGCATGATGGTAACACGGCCTGCATCAAACGCCCACCCCTCACCCCCAACACACACACACACACACATCAACATCACACCACACGAGTAAACAGTGAGGGCGAGCATCCCTTACCCGAACATTCCTCCCAGGAAGGATCCAGACGCCTTCACCTTTTTGTCGGCTTCAGTCATCAGCTGCATGGCCTCCTTCTCTTTGCCAGAGTTGTCCATGGCGAGGAGGATGGAGGAGACACGGAATAAAGGAGAAGCTGTGTTGAGCTGCTGCAGTGGAAGGATGGGAGCGAAGAGCGGAGGAGGAGGAGGAGGAAGCGGTGGTAGAGGAGGAGGAGGAGGAGGGGCCAAACTAAAAAGATGGTGCTGATGCTAGAAAGCGGCGAATCTTCCTCTTCCGTTAGCTGGAAAGGTCGTTGGTGGTTTAATTTTGTCACCCTCTGCTGGCCAGAATCTGGAAGTGCAAGTGGAAAACACGGACATTTTAGGGAATCATTTAGAGTTCATTTACTTCACATGGTTATATAAACCCAAAGCGTCACATTATGGAGAAGTATTTTAATAGTTTTCAGCAACATTAAAAATATTGATAAAGAAATGCAAAGGGTAAAACACAGCATGCACCGTTAACTCACCATTTCAACATAACATTTCAGTGAAGATCGTGTGTCTCTTGAGAGAGAGAGAACATAGTTTTCTTTAGAGTACAACCATAGGTGATAACAGTGAGATTTTGGGTTGTTACAGAGACTTAAATGAAATATAATCACCTTTATATTCCAGATATTATTTCGTTGTACTTTGTATAAAAGCTTACCATTTAAAATAATAAAAAAAATATTAAAAATGCTTAGTTTTTTTTTTAACTTTGTAATGACTTTATCCTGTGAAGCTTTTTAGGAGAACCGCCTCACACCAGAATATGTGGCTAGACCATATTTCCTACAGTCGCTGTCCAACACCTGAACAAACCAACATTATCAGTTTTATTTCTGTAAAGTATTTGTACACACACACCAAAAAAAAAATAGAACAATAATAATAAAAACAAAATTGACAACTTACTAAGTCGCAGTTTAACTCTGCAGTCTTCATGTGTAATTCTAGCTTTTTGGTTTCTTTGCTCTTATTATTATTATTTTTTTCCCCCCCCCATGTCTACACGTATGACAGTGATGATCAAACCTAACACATTTGATCTGTGGTTCAACCACAAGGTGTGAGGATTTTGGTTGGGTTTCAGAAGCACTAATACAGACCGCGTTCTGCATAGATTTGAAAAGTGCAGCTTTTATCCATTTATGTAGCTTGGTTATGTACTCAAGAGCTGCCCTGGGCGTATTTGACATTTTGTTCAGTGTCACTTGTAGCTGAGTCATACTCCCTGTGGATCAAGCTACTGATTATCCAAAAAAAAAAAAAAAAGAAAAAAAAAAGAAATGAAACCATTGCCAGTTACAGCCCCAGAAACCTCACCTGTGGACAGTATGTGCAATAAATACTCCTTAATGAGCAAACCTGACTGTAACAAGCCATTCGGTAAATAATAATAAATATTATTGAAAGGTGAGGTACTTTATATTAACACAAAGAATATGCAGCTTTTTGTATTTTTGTTCTGACTAATAAATTTTGCACCGGTTAATCGAAACATTTTTAAAAGTAGTCATCCAAACAAATAAATAACCACAAAAAAGATTACTATATACATTACATTATTATTATATTATTTCAAATAATCATTATTATATTCAGAAACAAAACCATCATGCAGAGAGAGTAGCCCCTTTCCTACAAAAAAATAAATAAAAATATCAGGAATCCCTGGAAAGTTGCTGCTCTGATAGTCACAGGGAAACACAGCATTTTGAAAACGATTTTTATCAAATAAAATACAGCGTGTTTTATATATGGACTGTCTAAAAATGGAAATAAAGAAGGGGTTCTTGGTTTACGATGCCCTGGACCTACGTGAGGTGGTGGTTGTGGTGTCAAACATGTGGCCCGCGGGCCGACCTGGACCTATGTGAGGTGGTGGTCGCGGTGTCGCGGTGGCCGGGGGAGTCTGAGATCAGCAGAGAAGAGGGGATACGATGAGATTAGCAGATCCAAAACGAAAGACGTGTTTAAATAAGATGTCATTTATTTTTCCCACAGTGACCCAATGAGTATGACCCATGAAAAAACCAGCCCGCTTGATGAATTTTGAAAATAATAATACGCACAAAGACTTCATGTCAGAGATGTTTTGTCACATTATATTACATTAAATACGAATATTTCCTAATATACTTGTAGTTATTTGCATAAAAACAAAGGAGTAAAACATGGACTTATTGTTATTTACAGGTAATTAAATTATAATTGAACAGGTCCGGCCCACTTGACAGCTAACGCCCCCTGGTGAAAATGAGTTTGACACTCCTGCCGGAATTTGCGAAGTCTCTTTCTAACGTAAAAACAAATTTTGCACTGGACTAGTCGCTGAGCACAGCGGACGAATACGTTGTTACGGGGCATTTACGCGGAAGACGGCTTTGTTTACATTCGCTGGTTGTACGCCCTACATCGGATTGTGCTACATTTGCTTTTGTATCGTTTGTGTTGTTGTTTTGGGTTTGCGTTTTTTTTTTACCCTTCGGCAAGGCTCCCAGGCATAAGTCAGACTCTTCTGATGTTTTCATGTCCTACATTACGATGTTAGCGCTGTGATAGCGTCGGTGAGTGACACAGGTACTTAAATACAGTATGCGGGGTCAGACTTACGCTGAAAATCGAGTTAGATTGCGTTGCGGAAACTTTGCGACGTAAGTCGATGACAACTGTACTTTACGTAGTTCGGTAAAAAGCTTTAGCTGTACAACAGTATGAAGTTAGGATTAGGGATTAAATTTATTCTAAAATTAGATGTCTTCCAGCTTATGAAACGGCACACTTTATTATCGTTTTTTTTGTACGATATTAACTTTTTAACGATATGCCGATATTATCCAAACACTTAATTTCAGATGCCAATATCAATATACCGATACTGACATAGGGGGCAGTGGTGGCCTGGTGGTTACGAAAGTTTAATTGCAGCTCACGAAAGTAATGGGTTAAAGGAGTGTTTCTCAATTTTTTTTCTACCATGCCCGCCAACTGGCCGATATTATCGAACATCGATTGTTGTGGATTTTAACATATTTACAGGAAATATTTCATATAAATAATCCTAAAATGTATGCATACTAATCAGTAAAGATAATATAGACAGTCAAGTGTATAGATGGTAAAAATTAACTTAACTAATTTGAAGGTAAAGTAACAGGAAACCTCATTCAACAGGCCTTCATACAATGCTGAAATGCAACAGAGTGCATGCTGGGAGGGACTTTTTACAGACAACATTAACGTATTTGTCCATTAAAACAGTGCAGTTAACAGTCTTTTTTTTCCACCAGCTTGCCGTTAGTTTTGATTTCGTTTCATTCTCAGTCTTCCTCTGACAGAGTGTCATGAGGGGTCGACGATCGGGACTTGCTTTGACCCCTGACCTCTGTCTTTCTATCTTGCAGAAAGTCTCGAATCTCCCCCGGCAAACGCTGAAACTTCTCCTGAAACTCGGCCTCAACCACGCCCTGCAGCTGAGGAAGATGAAGGAAGAGCAGACTGAACGTCATGAAAACGTCCACATTATCTGTTCTATTTACACTAAATGTCATTTATCGTTGATCTTTTTTATCACTTATTTTTCAATGCTAGCAAAAGCCGTACCTTAATTTTATATTGTACAACGTTTCCACTGGAGGCAAGAATTCGACGTACTTTACACCTGTACCTGCTCTGATGTATGTATGTTATTGTTTCTCTAACATTTTTTTTTATTTTTGTTTGTTTTAAATCAGACTCATTTGATGTCAGTCACTGTTCAACACTTTTTGTGTGCTCTACCTTGGGTTTCTGCTCTTGTATCTCCTGCAGGAGCGCATTGTGTTGCTCCACCAGCTGGTCATGCCGCTTAGTCTGCATTTCTTCAAGCTGTAGATCAAGAAAAAAGAAGAAGAAACAGCCATAAAAAGCATTTTATTATATTTAATATTATGAATTACACTAACGAAAAACAAACGGACATTAGGGTTAGCTCAACTCTCAGGTTCCGTAAGACACTGTTTTATAGTAAAATTCTGCTACCATCCTTTGTAAGTGTTGGGCAGCGTAAAAATTTAAAAAAAAAGATTGGACAAAAGGGACACAAAGTGTTTAGATCTTCAGTAAGACACAGATATCATCTCTGGAAACATCCTTCGGACATTGCTTTGACTTATCTCTAGCTTCACTTACGCGTTTTATGTTCTGGACAACTTCATTGATATAGGACTTATTGATCTCAATCTTCTCCCTGGGAATAAAAAGAAAAGTTGAGCTGGGTTCAGGTGGATTGATTTGACAAAACCAGCACAGTGTTTCTACTAGGGTTGATTTTATAAAGCAAAGATGGAAGAGAGTTAAGAAAAGTGTTAAGTTAAACTTGCAAATGTATGTAGATATATAATTTAAATGTTAAATGTAAAGTCACTTCTCTGTTAAAGTCAGTTTTGTTTTGGTGAATAGCAATAGCAACGTTGCTGTGAAGCCCAGCTCATTATACAAATATGACGTTGTATGACATCATGATACGTGATTTTGTTGTTCATATATTTGTTGTTTGCTGCAATCATGTGATTGCAAGTGACAGCTACTAAAGTTTTTTGTGATGTCGGAATAGGGTCCCAAACCACTGCCTTAAATCTAATAGGGTATTATGTTTAACTTATGGACAATAACAACATCTGACGTTGTGTAACTCTGCGCAAACCAGCAGGTGGAGACACTTGAGAATGTTTAGAACTTCAGGTACAGTAACAGTAACACAGGTAGACTATTATTTTGTATCTGCTCCAATTCTGAAGAATTAAACAGGAGCAGGCAAGAATCCTGATTTCTTGGATTGTTATGTTCCATTCCTGGAGCCATTAGCTACAGTTTAGAACCAGTAGTCCCAATTGTGACCGAAGCATTTACTTATTATAAATTTAGCTATTTTTTTTAGCCAAAATCTAAGTCAAGGTGTATCTAAAATTAAGTGGCTATAATTAGGGTAAGGTATAGAGAGCTCTGGTTAGGATGTACAAATGCTAAGTCACCGCGCAGTTCTAAGGAACCGTAAGTTCTAAGTCTGTGTGTGCGTTGTTCATACTCTTGAGCCAGATGTTTTTCTTTGGTCCTGACTTGGTTGATTTTCTCCGTTCTCCTTTGGTCCATCCGTCTCTTTAGCTCTTTTTTCTCCCTAAAGCAGCAGCAGAACGGTGACAGACAGAATAGTTGGTAAATCATTAGGTCAAAGAATAAAAAAAAAACTGATGACAATCCACTTTTACTATATTAGTAAGTGTTTACTTAATATAGCTTGTGTTTTTTTTAGCGCTGTGCTACATGAGCAGACGTACGTATCCTTTGGAGCCTTAAGAAAATACAGAAAAAAATGTTTTTTTCTTACTTGTCACAAATGTCTTTGAGTTTCTTCATCTGACTGTTGTGACTCTCCTCAGCCAGACTGCCAAGTCGCTCTGTTAACTGCAAGAAACATTTTGTTTTTTCACCATAACAGGTTTTTTTTTTCATCTAACAACACTGGTAAAGTGGTTTCTATAAATGCATAACTGTTTTTTTTCCATCTAATAACACTGGTAAAGTGGTTTCTATAAATGTGTTGTTTACATTTTATTAACTTGTCTGACAGTGGTTAGAAAATGAAAAGTACAATAAAAGAAATTTACAGCCGCAGATTTGACCAAACGTCTCGCTAAAGTAGTTCGAAAACAAACAAAATAAAATTAAGTTCTTATATATAAACGCACTTGAAAAGTTTTACCATTCTGATATGTTCTTTTTGCAGGTACTTCTGGCTGTAGTACTGCTCCTGCCGTGCAGCCAGAAGCTGCTGCTGCTGCTCTTCTCTCAGCTGTTGGAGATTATCTTCTTTTTCACTGTAAAAACACAGAGCACAAAAAAAATAAAAAATCAAATCAAATCCTAATCCTTTTTAGACGATCATTTTATTGATTTAATATGTCCCTTACGCTGTGTTTTTTTTATCTAAATATTTCTTCCCTACATTGACAACAGATCAGTTTCCAATTCGTTTACGTACCGGCTCTTGCTGCAGCGTCGGACAGTTTTCTTGTGCTTGTTGTTAATCTCTCGCAGCAGCTCAGACGTTTTCTTCTGGTGTCGTCTGACCAGCTCCTTCAGCTCTTTGAATTGACGCCTCTGCTCCTTTTGGTACACTTTAGAATGCTGCAGACCGTTCAGGGTGCAAACTGGGACATCTGTGGACAAATGAGTCAAAACACTGGCAGATTGCTCGACTGTACTGTACTTATATAACGAGGTTGTTTTTTTTTTTTTTTTTAAGGCTTTAAGAGCAAATATTGTTGTAATTACAGGGCTCAAAAAATAAGGTTCTAATTAATTCACTTTTAATTATCTTGACGCAAGATGTTTTTTTATAGAACTGGAACATTTTTAATCAAGGGAATGTTAAATATGTAAGGAGCTTTGATTGAACGCACGAAAGGCTACAACTGACACCGGATCATATTTGACAAACAGTTGAATATTCAGTTGATTATTCTTTTCATTAGTTGGTTTTTTAATTTGTCAATATTTCAGATTTTGTTCAGATTTGAATTTCCTTCAGGGAGACCAGACTTATGGCCACAAATTAACTTCTCCAAAACACAATTCGAACATCGATTAAACGTGGACTGACCTATTAAAACACTTAAAACCAGGTCTTCGGTCCTTGCTGCCGGTTTGGCTGCATCTAAACCAATAAGAGAAGAGTTAAATGTAAGAGAGTTACAGACACAGAGATCTAAAATCTGGAAATTAAAGTCCAGAAAAAACAGAGGAATGTTAAAACACTGGTACAAAAGGACACCAATTGGCGCTCATTCCAAAAGGAACGAATCCTGGAGGACAGTCAATTAGTCACAAGACGCTCGTTAGGGACGAGAGTGGATTCCCAGGCGCAGGAAACACAGGAGTGGAGGAGGCGAGATGTATGTAACAAGTCAAATAGTGAAAAGGTGAAACTAATTGGCAGACGGTGGGGTAGGTGGTAGTAAGAAGAAAAAAAACAAAAAACAAAACAATTTTAATATCTTTACTTGTATTTCTATTATAATACAAAACAGTCTTAATTTTTGTTTTTTTGGAATTTTTTGCAACTTTGTTGTTGTTCAAGTGCTTCTTGTTACATTGTGTTTAACCAATTCGAGAACGCAGTTGAGGTCAGTGGCGGCTTTTTGCACTTTTGTCTAGCGTGCAAAAAGACAGGACAGAATGCTAACATTAAATACAAATACACGTTAAATAATATTTAAAAAAAAATCAGAGACAAAAACACAGGTGGAGCTTTTAAACTGGCAGCTATTTTGTGGTTGGACGCAGACAGCTGTTGCGATGACCGTGAACTCCTGGGATGCGAGACGACCCAAAAAAAAAAAGCTCTTGCGATCCACCTGAGGGTCGCGACCCAGTCTTTGGGAAACAACGCTGTAAACCATACACAGTAGAAAGCCTCACTGTAAACCGTCTAATTCAAATTTGCTGCTATTTTCCTGTCACAAAAACTATTCACAAACTCTGGATGGTTGATTTTTGACCAAAAAAAAAGTTGTTTTCTTATGCCTTCGATATGTAGTACTATCGAGTACTACATTAGTAGTCGGAATATTACCTGTCGGAGGAGCTTGCTTATTAGCCGCTGCAGTTTTGGGCATCGTGGGGACAGGGGTGTGTCCTGCAGGACCGGCAGCGTTGTTGAGCCCATTTTCCAGTTGATCGGACTTCAAGTCAGTCTCAGTGCATGGTTCAGATTCCTCCTGAAAATAATTGAAATTGTTAGCCACCATTTTTTTTGTTGAGACAGAGCAGGAAACAACTTATTGACCACACTGACCTCAGTTTGTGTCTCCTCCCCGTCCTCCAATGTAAGAGCTGCCAGCTGTTTAGACCTTTGTTCCAATAGGTTGACGTAACGAATGGGGTTGGACAAAGCCTCTATGACATCTGGGGAAGATTTGATACAAACTGATTATCTCTGCTATACATCCGCAGATGCAGAAAATTGAAGAAGCTGTAATGTTCATTTCATATAATATATAAGAACAAGAGAAATAATAAATAGTTATTACAAATACAATAACTTTATATAATGCTATTCCATGAAAAGTCATATTATTTAAATTTTTAATTTTTAAAAGTTTGTTCACGAGCCATATACAACCTAAATAGATGTCAAGTGGGCCGGACCAATATTAAATTATAAATTACAATAAAGCCATGTTTTTCCCCTTTGTTTTCATGCAAAGTACAAGTATATTAGATATTTATTCATATTATTTATTCATATTTTATGAAATAATAATTTTACAAGTTCATGAGACATTGTGTTTTTTTTCAAAATTCATCAAGAGGGCCGGTTTTGGTTTGGTTCGACACCCCTGATTTACTGTATCCAGACATTAAAACATTCATTCATTTTAAGCTACAAGATTTCACACATCACACTAAAATAATACAGCAACTTCCACACCATAAAAAACCTCAAAGTTAGCCGGAGGATGGTAAACCATTCTTATCATGCAAAGAACGTAGACAGCTCAAGGACTGTGGACATTTTACCTGCAAAAGTGTCCGGGACGTAGTCTTTGACTTCGATGTAGACAAAAACAGCTGGAAGAATAAGGGACTGGTTTTTCTCACTTCTCAAGCCGATGTAACGATAACCTGGGAGAGACATTTGGTCAAAACACAGTTGGAGTTGATATATAATATAATCAAATATATAATATAATAGAGTTGATAAAAACCTTACACTATAGTAGGGCTTTGATAAAAAAAATTAAAAAAAAAGAACGGTCGACATCAGTGGCACAACTCAACCTTTTATCATTAACTTAACTTAGTCAGAATCACTTGGGCAGTAACTTTATTCTGTGCGGAAGAAACATTTAAACATGTATTTATTTATTAAAGGGCAGTGCACATTTGACATCAAACATGTCAAGATTTAGGAAAACTGTGAATTTTATGCAAAATAACAACTGTTTTTAAAAAAAAAAAACAGCAACGGCATTTCTTTCCTTGTTATTCATGGAGTTTCTGGGATCAGTAGATTGAAATAAACACTGTCGGCCGACACTCTCTGTTTTGAACTGTTGATATCAGCTAAACGCTTAAAGCTAACACCAAGTGACTCAAATTCAATAGTGGAAATATTAAACTATGAACAGAAAAATGGAACAAAACATAATAAATAAACAAAAAGTACCGGGTCTTATGGCCAAGACGGGAATGATCCGATGGCCGATAAACTTTCCTCCTTCCTCATAAGCTGCGATTCTCAGCGAGGCCAGGGTTGGAAGGATCACCTGTTCAGAGACAAGTCAAAGACAATAGAACATTAACCCTTGCCTTGCTATTTTAGTATTTTTTCCACTACGTTGTCACCTTCTTGAAGATGATTGGTTCTTCATCCCACACTGGGTTGATGGCGTTGTTCTGAGAGGTTTTCGTCTTCAGTGCTTTCCTCTTGGTGTCTGCAGGTAGTCCAAACATCTCAACCTCCACGTACACACCCACCCGCCGCTCAGTCAAGAACTGGCCGGAAATCACCTGGACGTACGGGGACAAACGATAACCATAAGACATTGTTACAATAGGTAATGTGATCTAAGTGAATTAAGTCATACAGTTATTAGTAGGGATGTCCGATATTAACTTTTTGTCGATATCAGATACGTCGATATTGTCCAAATGCTTAATTTCCAATTCCAATATCAACCGATACTGATAATAAAATGAGCTGCAATGCTGCCATCTAGTGACTGTCACTTTCATATACAGCCGTTTTTCCCAAAACTATTTTTAGTGTACACATATTTTTGGCAAAACCCAGGCATTGCCATATCGTTTTCATTATCGCAGGAAAGACCGATAACGATTCTTACAGATATTGCATCATTTTGCTTATATCAGGCCGATAACATCAGCCGGCCGATATTATCGGACATTCCTAGTTGTAAAGTTTTCACTTTCACTACATTAAATTCTAGGCCTTCAAACTTTTACCTTCACAGAGAGCATGTTTGCTACAATGCCGTCCACGGTGTTCTCCGTGAAGGGGTCAAAGTGCTTGTCCGGCCTCCTCATGAACTCAGGCTTCAGTCTGTAGCCACTCCGACCGTTGTATTCAAACATGGAGAGATTCAGCTGCATAGATAAATCTGGAACAGATTATAGATACGCATGGGTCAAAAAGGTTGAAGGGTGCATTTTACACCCTACACATATGAAGCAAGGTGAATGGGTTACTTTGGGCTAATGTGTTTTTACTGATTA
>NC_024318.1:16536736-16541855 GCF_000523025.1 Cynoglossus semilaevis | reverse complement strand
CTTACTCTTTGCTGCTTCAAAAGAGTTGAACTTGGTTGGTTGGACATAGTTGACCAGAGTTGACATTTCTTCTGTGGCCACGGCCTCCCACTCTGCTGAGCCCTGAAAGAGACAGAAACAGGGATGAGAACAGAAGGTAAGAGTTCACATGTTTTTGACCCTCATGTTGCCTAGTTTTATATATATATATATATGTGTATATCCATAATATGACATAGGGAGCTATGGATGAAAACTGCATTACAACTGCATCTCTTCTAGGTAATTAAATCAATGCGGGTTTCTTTACACTGTTTTGAGAGGATGACTTTAAAGACTATTGTCAAATGGTTTCCAGTATAGTTCTTCAATATTAATATTAACAATAGCAAAGGAAAGAACTGTTTTGGAAATAGTTGACCGTGTCTAATTTGAATCGAATCTGATTATATTTGCATTTTTAATGTAATTATTTCCTAGAGGTATTGTTATTGTTACTGTATTGTTATTAATGAGTTTATATTATTCTCACCAACTCCATCTCTGATTGCTCATTTTAGTAATTAGGTGATGTATTGTGAGGACTATATAAAAGAACGCAGTTCCCACCGAATGAACCATTATCACAAACCAGATGAACAACGACAAGGGGCGTGAAAACAGATGACAAATACGTTATAATCGATAAACAGACTAATGGCGACAGTGGTGAAGGTGACATCACCACTGACCTTTTTAGCATCATCGTCTTCATCATCATCCTCCTCCTCACTCTCAGCATCCAGCTCTGTTAAAATTCAAGGCAAACATGTGTTCATTCTCCTAGTCTTTACTTCATTTTTCATTATTTTCCATAAAAACAATTTCACAAAATATGGACAAAACTAATTGTACAGTCACGCAAGCTTGTAAATTTTCTTATTGTTAATTAATAATAAAGGACTTAATTTTAATCTTAATGTTGTGATTGTAGCCATCAATTAAGATGCACCAGCTTATTATTATTATTACAATTACTATGATTATTATTATTATCAGTAAAATATATTTGAATTCCAGGCAGCCTTACATGGGGTCCCAACCCCAAGACTGAATAACACTGCCATAGAGGCGTGTGCATTTAAAATGTCTTCATCATACAAAGACTTACAGAGACATTCACCACTGTTCAGCATCTGTTGATTCATTCGCTAACATCACATGACTTGACTCATATTTAATATCTCAAATGCAGTTAGAAAAGCCACTAATTTAATTTGCAGGCACTGGGTTGTTAAGCCCACTCACTGACAGAAGAGCCACTGACAAAGCACGAGTCCGTGCTTCAGAGCCGACATCCGTCTGCTCGTTGTGTAAATGATGAGCTTCTGTATTCTAGATGCATGTCAATAAAGATCCATGATTTCCCTGCACTGCTGTTCTTGTGCTGTTCTGAACTGCTGACCTCCCCTGCTGACCTCAGTGCTGCTCATTAGTGACAACAGGTCTCTGGCGAGGTGCAGATGACAAGCTGGGAAAATCAAGTTGTGTGTGCAGTTCTGTTGCTCTGGACCAAAGTCATGAGCCAAATCTTGTTTGAAAGCAAACAATATGCAACATCCTCATGCATTTTTTAATGCTATTAATCAGACCAGTTTCACTTCACCTCTGCCAAATGACCTATATTACATTCAAGTGGATTTTCCAGTCTGTTCAAAAATTTCTTGTACCGTATTTTCAGGAGTATATGGCACACCTTTTTTTCATCCTTTGGCTGGGCTTGCGACATATATTAAAATATACAATTTCTTTCAAAGTTTGTGATTTTCACACTGACAGCCACTAGAGGGCACTCTAGGCCTGTGTACCAGTAGCAAAAAAATTCAACTCAATTAAAGTTTCATACTGTTTAAGAGGGAAAAACAACAACTAATGGTAAACACTTTGACTGTCACACTTGTATAAGTAATTATAAAAAAATAGCAGGAGTTGAGTCTTACCTCCTTTGTTGTTAGTAGGAGTCAATAGGTCACTGCTCTGACTGGCTAGTTGGTCTGTCATTCTTTTGGTACTGGTGCCACCCGAAGGTTTGTGGGACTTCTTGTTTTTGATGAGGATTTTACCCATCAGTTCCAAAGGACTGGGCAGGGGGACACCTGACTCCAGCTACACACACACACACAAACAACAAACAATTGGTACTGGACGTCCAACTTGAGTATTAATTCCTGTTTAAAGTTTTTTGCGTCCTTACCGGATATTTCTCCAGAGGGTCAATCAACAGAGCGTCTCCGAAAATGGATCGACAATATTCAGCCATTTTGGCCTGCTGTTTCAAGCTGAAAAGTGTCACACGCGCAATTGAATACCACACGATGTTCCCAATACATAGGCATCAATTTGAGAACGTTCAAGCAAGCGATTCTTACGAGTCCACGTGGTTCTCAAAGGAGAGGATGACAGGAAAGGGTGATGTCTTGAAGGCACATTCTGCAATGGCTTCAATCACTTCCTGAAATGAAAACAATACTTAGAAAGGTATCAGATTTAAAAAAAAAAAGCACAACAGAGCAGATGAACCAACCGATGTCACAGAAAATGCAAAAATATCACTTTGGAAGAGAAATGTTGCATTGTGACTTTAAATTCCCCTGTCTCTTGTGATTTTTAATATCTATTTGTCTTAAATGTTTTCTGAATGTCAAACCATTATACAACTGTATACACTCACCTTTGTGTGTTTCTCATCAATAACACAGCACGTTCGGTAAATAATCACCTTGAAACATATTTCTGATGTCATGGTAAAGCCGTGAGTGATGACTGGTTCCTCTTCTGTCGTCCGTCCTTTCCACACGTCTAATTCCACACAGCGACATCCTGCCAGGACCACCTGCCTGTACATCTCCACCGAGGAGCTGCCTGCCAGCTGACCCGCTGAAACAGGGACACACAAACGCAGCACGCTGAACACGTCAGGATTTGTGACCAGAAAAATGTTAAACATGTCTTTGCCGTGTCTGTGTTGACAGAGGATATTTAGGGGTTAAAAAAAACACAGAATCCTGTCGTACGTCCAGGTTCCTTTTAAGCAGAATAACTAGTGGAACTTACTGTTTTTTTTAGCCATTTTGGCCATTTCAAAGTTATGGGCCCATGTCTATCTAACACATTCTAAATCCATAGCATAGCATTAAACATTTAATTAGCTGAGTTATCATTCATTATTTAGAGTTATTATTTATTATTTAACATTGAAATGATGAACTTATACACTCTTTTACAAGACCGTGGACCAGTAATCCAGTAACAGTTGTCTGAAAAAATAAAGAAATTCAAAGACCTACAAACGCAGACAAAGGCAAACCTGAACCAATCATGAATTTACTTTAATAATTGATGTATTTCTGTAAAAGAAAAACATGTAAAACATAAAAAAAATTACATAACATTTTTTTTAAATGTTCCTAAAACATTAAAGGGAACTGATTGTCCACAAGTCACCTTTATAGTACCAGTACCAAGCAGTGGTAGAAACAAAGCTAAACGTAACTACCTGTCAGGTATGTGTTATGTGATGAGTTGATGAAGTAGTGAGACAGGGGGAAGCTCATGTCCTCAGACTGGTCCAGTTTTTCAGGAGGAATAACTGTGTTCTCGTCACTGGACAGATAACTGGAGAAGGCCTGGAGAGAAATCAAGTCTGCATAACACACAAAAGAGAGTGCAAAAACCGTTGTCTTAAAATGATAAATGTTCGTCCTTACTACATGCTGCTTCACAAAATTAATGCAATAAACATTGGGTTTTAAAGTCAGAACAACAACTAGAGCAGTGGTTTTCAAACTGTAGTACACGTACCACCGGTGGTACACGAGCGCTCTCTAGTGGTACGTGGGGAAAATTCATATTTTCACATTTATATTTTGAATTGAATAACTCTGAAACATACTATGCAGAATTAATACAACATTTAGAAAAAAATGTGTAGCTACTTGTGAGGTTATGAAATAGGATGTCTGGTCTTTTTATTTATTTACTTGGTTTTTTGCTGCAATGCAAGTCTGTCGCTCACGTAAGCACATGCAGCACGGAATCATGGGATCAAGTTTGAGGACCATCTGTTTGGTTGTGTTTACTTTCTGGCAAAAGTGAAGCGACGTTAGTAATATTTTAAACCTTAGGAGCGAAGAAAACCACTCGACAGAAGAGAAAAATACAGTAGGTGATTTTGAAATGTTCAACTTAAATCATAATATCATATACAATATTCACAAGGTAATATTTACCTTATATATTTATTATCTTATGTATTTATATTTATTCATATAAATACTTGATATAAATTCAATCTGTTTATGAAGTGATTTTTTAAAATAAAAATTATAGTTAAATTTAGTAGTATCAACGAGTGACACTTTCTGCTTACTTTTTGAAGTACGGCTAACAACGTACCCCTTCGTCCAAAAAACTACGGTTTACAGAGTATAGAGAAGGGTTTTAAAATATTTTTAGAACTCTAATTCAAAAAGTTAATTTTTAAACAGTTAAACTGATTTGTATTTAATGTATATATATATATATATAACCAACAAGTGACATCCGCTTACTTTTTGAAGTATAGCTAACAGAGTACCCCTTCATCAAAAAACTACGGTGGCCTTTGTAGGCCAAAAAGAGTATAATAATGGATTTTAAAATATTTCTAATTCAAAAAGTAAAATTTTAAACTGTCATTTTTAACTAGTTTGTATATAGATGTATATGTGTAATCTTTCATTGCAATTTACTGCATCATAAACAGACGTGGTTGGGTTTGTACCTTGATTCAGCTGTGCCTGGTCTTGTTGGTACCTCTCCATCAGAGCGCGTGTCTGTGCCGGGCGTAGAGGTGGGTACAGGATCTCATTGAGTCTGGGGTCTCTCTGCGTATTGTTGATGAACTCTGTCATCTTCTCCACTGACAAAGTGCCGTCCTTCCCTCCTCTACAGAGCGGATCACAGACACAGTCAGTCACAGGATGACGTCCACCAACGACACGAAAGCTCCAACAAAGAATTCTGCTTCATAATGTGTAAAATAGTTAAAAAAAAAATATATATATATATATATATAAAATTAGTTCTGTAATTGTTATGGCATGTTTAACAGTGACTGGGG
>NC_024318.1:16487580-16536114 GCF_000523025.1 Cynoglossus semilaevis | reverse complement strand
TACTAGAATTACAGAATTTGTCTTCCCATAAAAGTATGATTTACAGGGGGTCCTTGACTTATATCCGGGTTTGGTTGTAAGTCGAATTTTTGCTGTAACTCAGAACCTGCATACAATAACATAGTACATATCGCAAAATATGTAGGAAGACAGAAACCGTTGGCTGGGAAACTATTGCTTTTAAATACATACGAGTTAGCCACAGCATTGTCCTCTACGATTTGGTCTGGCAAGCAGTGCCATCGGAAGACTCACTTATGATTGTGAGTCACAAGCAGTGCCACCGGAAGACTCACTTATGATTGTGAGTCATAACGAAGAACATATCACTACTGAATCTAAACAAAGCCAAAACATTACTTTCTTAATGTATACGTAAGGGGTGTGGCGACATAATGACGAAACGCCATAGGTCAAGGTCGTCGTAAACCGAGGACCTCCTGTATTATAAACATAAAATATGTGACCATTACCTTCACGCATCAATCACTAAAATCTATTCATCATACATATGCATAACATCATCTCCATTAGGAGTTTAGCAACAAACCAAAGTAAAAATACGGTGCTCATGGTGTATGGTGTTTACCCGTCCGTAGGGCAGCTTGCAGTTCTCCAGAGCGTTCTCCACTTTCTTCCTGTCCGACGAAAACAACCGTACGATACTGAAACGACCGAAAGTACATCGCAGCACATCTTAATACAGTCTTTCCACAAAAAAACACACTTGATGTGATTCTAACCTTTCACTGTAGCATTCTCTGAAGAACTGTCTGTGCTTTCAAATAAACAGAGTGACCTTAAATTAACTCCTGCTCTGCCTCTTAAACGCAGGCATCCATCAGCGCTGTGTTATCCATCTTGTTCTTTGGCAGTGGTTGATTACGAGGTCAGTGCTGAATTAAGCACCTCCATGAATCCTGTCCCTGTTTTTGCTTTCCCAAGTGCACATGGAATTGAATTTATTTTTAGGAAGTGAGGGGCAGAAAAGAATAAAGTTTAGGCCTCAAGTCTCTGCAGATTTGATTGGGCTATTTCTCACTTCCTGAGCCTCTGATTGTAACAGGAGCCTTTATGTTAATTTTAGCCAGGACCACTAATTAAAAACTATGAGTAGGAGATGATAGTAAGCTCACTTTTTGACAGGGATTCTTCCCTCAGTGTTTGGCTGGAGGGTCAGTCTGACATACCTGAAACGAAAAAGAACAAAGGTCAAATGCTTTGAAACCCTGACAGGCAGTACATAGTTTTTAAAACTTTTTTTTTTTTTTGCGCCACGAACCGGTTAAATGTCTAACAATGTTTTTACGGACCGGCCTTTAGGGTGTGGCTAATAAATACAACTAACTGAAATGATAGGACGGGCATTAAAAACTGGTATTTTCTACATTTTTTTACAGACCGGCCTTTAGGGTGTGGCGAATAAATACAACTAACTGAAATGATACGACGGGCATTAAAAACTGGTATTTTCTAAATATAACATTAAACGTTAAGCCACTGTGTATGCAACTTTATTAGCAGCGTCCTCGTAACGTCGTCTTTTAATGCAGAACGTTTGGTCTCCGAGTGGCGAAGAAGTTTTGAAGGCTTAATTGACTCATTACAGGGCCACTTACCGCGTATAATGTAGCGCGGGCTTGTTGCGTGGGAACAACCTGTCGCAATAAGTCGACATTTCAAGTAGGACTCCTGGAACTCTCTGTAAAATGTAGCTTTCTTTTTCTTTTTCTTTGAAGACGTAGCCTCTTCTTCGGTTTCCTCACTGACTGCGCTAAGAAACTTTCCAAAGACGTTTGTTTTCTGTTCATTTTGCTAGCTTGGGGGTTTCAATTTAGCGGAAATGTATTACTAATTAAAAGTGTGAGTCACAGACAGGCGGAAGAAATCCGTTAATTTTTCAAAATAAAACATTGTTCGGAATAAGATAAATAAACCGGAAATGAACGGAAATTGCTTCTTTTATTTGCTTTAATACAAAAAAGCATTTGCTTTGGTATCAAAATGAAAACTCTACATCCAATGATATAGCTCCAACTGAATAAAACCTAATTAATTATTTAAACTAAACATAAGATTAAGATGAATCAGGGTTTTACATAAGTTTTAAAATGATTACATAATAGTATGAAATGGTACAGAGAAAAAAAATTATAAATAATTTAAAATTTTCATCATTTGATGGCTGTGACCTTTGATCCCTCGGGCTGCTCTACACTACATCCTGATAGAAGAATTTTACCATTAATATTCAGAGTGACTGCAACATCTGCAAGTGCAATATAAAAGCATTGCTTTCGAGGCAGAGTATTGCACACAACACACAAAAGGTTCAACTGAAATTGTAGAACATTATATATAGTTTTTTACGTTTTCTTTATATTAACATTTTACACAGATTGAAAATGTATGTTATATTTTATATTACTTTATTTATTTTATAATTTTGTTATTTGCCCTAACTTTATACTTAATATCGAGTATAGATATCCCTGGCCTGAGTTTGTTCCTTTAGAGATTTGACTCTACAGTTTATCTGATAAATAACTCCAGCAGGCAGCAGTCAGTGCAGACAAAGAAGGTGTTGATTTTTTTAATTTTTCTTATTTATTTTTTTAAATTGCCATCTTGTTTTTTTTTTTAGCGTTTACCTCTCAGCCTTTTGGAGCCACAGTTTTGGAGCAACATCTATTACCAAAGATAGGGGGCGCTGCTAGTTTACCCTGTATGAGTGCGGACCATTAAAACGGCTAACCTTGATACTTAGGTGGCTATTTTCAATGTTTTTTATTACAAAATAATTTGGCTTATCCCTTTATCAGGAGTCACTACAGCAAGGGGCTGGGAGGGTACCTTTTTTTTTTTTTCAAATTCTCTTAAAGTCCTAAAGTCATCAAACTCGTATTGTTCGTGTATGTGTGTGTGTTTACTCACATTTTGAGCAGACTCTGGTCCCTGCTGAGATTGTGACTCAGCAGATTGGAAGACAGAGAAAAGAGTGCCTCGCACCACAGCTACAGAGAGCAGATCATCATCATCATCGTTGTTATTATCACATCATCTACATATAACCTCACCGACCGCCGTCACTAGCTGACGACACCCCTGCTGTTCTGAGACGAATACCTTGGCCTCGTCCTCTTGTGTAGCGATGAAATTCAGCTGGTTGATGTTTACCAGGTCTAAGGCCGTAACCACAGTGACCATGCGGTTCTCGAGGCGTCCAACCAGGTTGCCTACATCCAGCAGCTCCCTCAGTTTGGCCTCCTGTCAAACCACACAAGATTTTTGGAAAAATGTAGACAGACAATGAAAATGTTTGTTGAATTTGGTTTGTTTGTTCTTTTTTTTTTTTTTAATCAGTTTGAGCTTGTGGCTGTAACTGAGAAGAGAAAATATTGGTCAAATCAATTTTAAGTTCTTTTTCTGTCTTCCGACAGCTTGCAGGCTTCGGCGAAACAGTAAAGTCTGTCGATGTTTACATCTGGTGGTTCAGTCTGATTTGATGCATGTCTGTCAGATACATACAGAGGAAGTATAGACGCTTTTGACATTTCTATATTTAAGAAACTGAAATATTTGTTTTACATGCTATATTTCGAAATATTTTCAACATCTCGAAATCCTCCCAAAACCACGCTGAGTAAAAATCATGTCAAACTGAGATCAAGCTGAGAGTGGATGAGTGTAATGCTATAACGAGAGAACAAAGTTACCTTGGGTGTTTTGGTGTTTCGGCCTGTCCTCACATCTTTTATGAGGGTCAGTTCCAGCAACTCTGTTTCCTAATAACACAGATACATTTACATTTTAAAATTCAACCCCAATATTTACTTTAAAATATACCATCAATCCGTTCATAATTATTGATTGTCTTTGTGTTTGTGTGAGTACCTTGTTTTGGTCAGTCCAGTACAGGTAAAACCCATGTGGGTCCACACACAGAGTTACTGGTGTAACAGTGGAGAGGTCCTAGATAGAAAACAACACAGTTAGAGAAAGCCGATGCTGGGGCGACTGGGAAGGAACTTTTTTACCGTATGACACAGTCGGGAGTGGCAGAGAAGAATGTGAGGGAGGTGCAGGACATTGTACTGTACAAGGTCTGTCAGACAGTGGTTAGGTGTGCTGACAGAGTGACTGATGGGTTCAAGGTAAGGGTGGGGTTACATCAAGGACACTTGTTGTAACCACACATTTTGTTTGCTATGCTAACGGACAGGTCCATTCCAATGAAGACAGTAATCCTACCCCCCCGTACATACAGTAATACAACGTATTTAATTTTTAAAATTATTTTGTGATTGAGCTTAATGTGAATGTTATGTTAAAGTATAACAATTCAGTATGCAAGTCTGTTAAGTTATGTTCGCATTATTATTACCCAAACATCAAAAACAAATAACTCTTGCTGATAAAAAAAAACAACCCCGAATATATATATTTATTTACTGAATGATATCTAGTTTTGAGGAAGGAAAACTGGTCATTGGGGGCTAGAGGGTAGAGGTCAGTGTAGGAAAGAAGCAAATATAAAATGTCCTGGGATCAATGGATAAATTGCATCAATGCTATTTCTAATACACATAAATATTTGAAAAAAAAACATATATTTGTTGATATTTATTGTAATTATTATTTAGCAATTATTAAAAAATTTACGTTTTATTTTTTTTAATTTTTTACATTTACCTTAAAATATTTGGCCACAGACATCTGAACAGCACCACAGTGGTGATTCCTTCCTACATTCATAAGAATCGAAGGATGCTTCACAACAGTCCTACTTGTTACTTGTTGGCATAGCAACTATTTCTGTGTTTTATAATGGCCCACTGTAAATGTTGTGACCATTTTCTATAAGACTCACACACACACACACACGTGCAGTGCCACAAACATACATGTGCATGCTCTGGCACACACACACAGCAATGTGGTCAGTGTGTTGGTAAGCATGCCAGTTACCATAGTAACTGAACAGCGCGTTTCTTATTTCAGGGTTCTGTACTTATACCAGCATACCAGTACACACACACACGCACGCACACACATGCACGGACATCTTGTACTTATGTGCGCTACAGCTGATCCACGCAGTCATGCAATCACAGTTATACACGTACATCGTGTACTGCCGGTACAGGAGCGTAAACATTAGTACACATTAGTATATGGAGGCAAGCGAATACCAACCAACAGGTGGCATTTAAAAAAAATACACCAAAAACCAGCATGCGAACAAACATGACACATTTCACCCAGTGGAGTACGTTCAAGTGCTTTAAATATATGCAAGTCAAGTGGAAATAACCAAACCAAAAATATTACAAATACTTCCACAACGTAAATAAAGTCAAAATAACCAAACAAAAATATTACAAATACTTCCACAACGTCCTTACCTCGTCCCATTTAATGAAGTTACTGCCGGTCCTCAGGGTGTGAGAGACGGAGGGAGGTTGAAGTTTCAAAGCGTGGACCCCCGGCTGTGCACTTGCCATAGCTTTAGACTCACAGACGCACACGCACGCATGCGATACACACTCTCGGGCAGGAGACAATCTGGAGATGTGCACTCTGTCCTCTCCGAGTCCAAACTCTGAGGAAGTCAGTGAGAGACGCTGAGCTGCTGCATCTCTCTCTCTCTTCCTCTCTCTGACTCACTCTCTTCCCATCTACTGAGCTGCTGCATCTCTCTCTCTCTCTCTCTCTGACTCACTCTCTTCCCATCTCTCTCTCTCCCTCTCCTCTCTGCTCGTGTACCCCTCACTCTTCAGTCAGACCTTCATCTTGCATAGACAAAGACAGAAACAAGTGCCTTCGTGGGTGATGTGCGTGTGCGTGCGCGCGTGTGTGTGTGTGTGAGTGCACTGCCTCAACAAATTGACTCATCGGTGTCATGCGCACAGAGAAAACCTTCCCACAGATGGAGGAGGGATGAGAGGAGAGAGACAGAAGAGCACCTAGAAAAAGACTTCAAGAGAGGAAGAAGAGTGTGGGAACAGGACGGGAAATAAGGAGGAGGAGGAGGAGAAGGAGAAGGAGAAGGAGGGCGAAGCATAAAGAAAAACACAGCAACATTTGTTAGAAAGTGAGCACAAGGGAGAGAGGCTAAACGAGGTGGGCAACCGGATAACGATGATTCAGACAGATCGGGGGGTTCTTGAAGACAGTTTTCACCAAATCACACGTCTACATCTGTGATGTTTTGTTATCTGTGCTGAGATGAAATGATTATGTATATATACATATATACATATATATGTGTGTATATATACATATATATATCTGTGTTTCTATATATACACTGTTATAAATATGCATATATAATCATTTCACAATATATATAATGTGCTGAGGTGAACTGATTATATGTATATATGTATATATATATATTTATATGTGTGTATATATATGCACATTTATAAATAAGTATATATAATCATTTCACAATATATATAATGTGCTGAGATTAAATGATTATACGTATATATGTTTACATATATTTATGTGTGTATATATATATCTGTGTATGTATGTACTCATTTATAAATATGTATATATAATCATTTCACTATATATATATAACGTGCTGAGATGAAATGATTATATATATGTATATATTTATATATGCATATACATATAAATATGTATGTAATCATTTTACAATATATATAATGTGGTGAGATGAAATTATTATATGTATATATACATATATGTATATATATATGTGTGTAAGTATATATAATAGTTTCATCTCACCACATTAGTTATTATATTTGTATACTATATATAAAATTTCGTATTTGTGGGACAAATACAGGACTTATTAACTTCTTTACATATTTATACATATATAGTATATAAAAATACATATATATAATATAATATATATAAAATATATAATATTTTTTAAGTCAGTTAGACTTAGTTTAGACATAATTTGTCAAAATTGGAATATAATAAAAAATAAAAAATAAACAATTTGGGATCCTGACTCATATTGGATGATTGAAACAAGCTTGAAATAGAAATTTAAAAACTGACCTCTACTATAGTAGGACCTCGAAATGACAATTTATTTTTGCTAAAGTTGTAGTAAGTCTTATGAATTGTCAAAACCTCAACCTGAGTACTTGATTTATTTTAATACTTTTTCACCTCACTTTTTAAAATAAATAAATAAATCAATAACATGCCAAGGCAACACTAAGTGTGCAATTGTGACCTTTTGACCTTCAAAGACACGGCTACAGTAGAAAAAAAATCTTTAAAACATATTCCACTTCATCAGTTTGCAGCAGCCTCCCACACTCTGGTGCAGAAACACGTGGCGTAAATACTCCAGGGTTCAATGTATCATGTATTATTGTTAATAATACTATGATTTTTTTTTTGACATTGAATAAATAGACAAAGGAATTTCAGCTGTATGAAACTTTTAAAAGACATCAATCTTTTATTTAAGTTCTACTCCCGATGTTGTACTTGCTAACTCTCCAGGGTGTATCCTGCCCTTGTGCGATAACTGCTGGGACTGATTCCAACCCCCCTGTGACTGTTGTTGACTAATTGACTCTCATAATGCGGTTGAAAGTACAACTCAACCTCAAAGCAGCAGCAGTGGAGCCGTTGTCTGTACTGTACACATGCAACAGTTTCACCTGCAGAACTTTTACATTTCCGTATGAAATACCAATAAACCTTACAGGTGTTTTGACATTCTGTGTTATATGTGGGTTTGGAAAGACAAGATTTATTGCATGTTTGCCCATCTGAGAGATAGAGATGGATGGATGGATGGATGGATGGATGGATGGATGGATGGATGGATGGATGGATGGATGGATGGATGGATGGATGGATGGATGGATGGATGGATGGATGGATGGATGGATGGATGGATGGATGGATGGATGGATGGATGGATGGATGGATGGGTGGATGGAAAGGTGGATGGAAGGATAAATGGATGGATGGATGATGGAAGGATGGATGGATGGAAAGATGAGTGGGTGGATGATGGATGGATGGATGATGGATGGAGAGATGGATGGATGGATGGATGGATGGATAGATAGATAGATAACGGATGGATGGATGGGTGGATGACTGATGGATGGATGGATGGATGATGGACAGACAGACAGATAAATAGATAGATATTAAAAGTTAATATCAAACATCCCTAGATTTTTTACGGTCAAAAAAACTAAACAAAACCAGAACTAAAAGTCATTGTGGAAAACTGGGATTAGTCCATTTGACCTGTGCAGAAAACAGATCTCTTTGGATTTTGATGGCAGTTCGGTGATTAGTGGTGGGTTGAAGGTGACACCGACCGCGTGCTTTAGAGCCTCGTCTTTATTCTTCGCCGCATCCCGAAATTACCTCGCCACGACACTCAGCGAGACAGAGGTGCATTTGCATTAGCAAAGGCAACGGCACTCGCACACTGGCACACACCCTGTTCATCAACAGATCACTGTGCTGGTAGCTTACATAAGGGAGAGAGTGGGAGGCTGAGAGCTATTTCAGGAGCAGAAAAGACGCCGGAGTGCAAGTGTGTGCATGGTCGAAGCACACATATGGATCGGAACGGTCTTCTCTGTGTGCGTGCGCGCGTGCGTGTCAAGTTTAAAGTGAAGTTTCGACTCGGATCTCTGGCAGTTTAGAGATCCTCTGCGCCCGTGATAGATTGTTCTGCCCGCACACACACAGAGTTACACGGCAGCCAACCCCTGCAGAGCCGCACAGCCAGAAGGAATTGCCAGCAATGTCAAGATGTTGTGGCAGCAGCCTGTTTTTTTCTCCTACGGGCCTCTGATAAGAGCCTTTCCAAAGACAATTGCAGTTTTCACTCCGTGTGAAGCCTGCTGTGGTTCCGGTGACTTTTCAGGAGACAAAAAAAAAACAAAAAACAAGGAACAGCTAACTACTTCACCGAGGAGAGTGTTAAGTTACAAAAGTCTGAACGCATTTTGTTTTAATGCTATTTTCTTCTTTCTACTTTTGGAGATAATTCTATTGCAGTCAAAGGTGTAAATCAGGGGTGTCAAACATATGGCCCGCGGGCCAAATTGGGCCCGCTTGGGGTTTCAACCCGGCCCGCTTGATGGATTTTGAAAATGAAAAAGTACACTTCGTGTTCAGGAAAACGTTTCGTACAATCATATTATATCACCAGTCAATGGATACCGATACTAAATACTATAAATATAAACTCTGCGATGTTGTTTGTTTCTGCAGAGACATCATCTTGAAACTGCCTTGGGATCTTTCTCCAGGAGAGACCTCGCTGATACAGTGTAACGACCTCGTGTACTGCGGTACTTCCTCCTACACAGCAACTGACTTTTTCGTTTAATAACTACAAGTCAACCTTCATATAAAAGCCAAACCATCTTTTCCCCCCCTTTGTTTCGATGCAAAAAAAGTACATTAGATAAATATTCATATTTAATGAAACGTAACTTTACAAAACATTTCCCGAACATGAAGTATTTGTGTATTTATTTGGTTTGTTTTTTTTTTTCAAAATTCATCAAGCGGGCCGGATTCAAACCCCAAACGGGGCTGGTTTTGGTCCACGGGCCGTATGTTTGGCACCGGTGGTATAACTGATCGTACACCTCCGAGCAATTACGTTCCTATCAATTTGTCAATTTGACGCTGGATTTCGCTGGTTTTGGTCCACGGGCAATTTGTCAATTTGACGCTGGATTTCGGACAATAAATCAATCATTATCACAATGATTTGCTAATTTAATTCTGCTATTTCTATCGAACTTTAGAAAAGTTGATCAGCAGTTCCAACCAAATCAAAAAAACTGTGTACAATAAGAATTAAATGAACGCGGTGTATTCCAAACAATCGCCATGGAAATTCACATGGATTTCTATTTGGAAAAAAAAAAAAAAAAAAGTTGTCAGTAAAGATCTCTTTTTTTATGACTAAAGTCAACTATTTTTTTTATACCAGCTGTGCTGTAATAATGGATTTTTCTCTGGAACTGTTTCTCTGTTAAGTTATTTCAGCCACTGTTCAAAAGAACGGTGTACGCAGATGGAAAAAGAAAAAATACATAGGAGAGGCGGGGGAAAAAACTGATCTCAGTCTGAAGCCACCGCTGAGAACTGTAACAACTGCAAAACACGCCCACGTGAAGGCAATCGTTCGAAAAGAGGCTCTCACAAAGTATCGTTGTTTAAAACAAACTCGAGGCCCGCGGGCCACATGCGGCCCAGCGAGTCATTTGGTGCGGCCCGTAGGAGCTTAAAGTAGGTTGAATTGGCTTATAATGAAGTATATGCTGCTGAGTTTCTTAACTTGATAAATTATTTTTATTACACAGACTATTACATGGACTGTAATATTTGTAATTTAAACTAATAATAATCGATTGCAGAAACATTTATTTATACATTATGGAGTAGTTACAGCTATACAGTCAAGGGTATTTGCCAAAGAAAATGTTAGTTGCTACACTTTTGCATAGTGGCACCAGCTTCTTCACCAGGAAACGGTGTGAAAATGCACACCTGTAAGACATGTACAGTACACGTTACAAACGGGTGACGATCAAACAACAATCCAAACCGACCAGTAAAGAAGCAGCATCGCGGGCTCAGACCAAAAAGACAAACATTGTAAAGTGGCCAGGCAAACTTAAAGGCAATTAAAAGAAAGTACATCAAAAATTACATTTCAATGTTTAAGTCAACTTAGAAATGCAAATTTTGACCTCTTGTCCTCCTGGGCTGGAACTCTATGTTAGTAATTCATGGGAAAAACTTTTTTTTTTTTAATTTCTGTTTATACCATATTTGAGTTTGCAGAAGGAAAAACACGATTTTTTTGAACATCCTTATGGTGTTTTTATTGTAGTGGAATAAAAAGGCTGATAACGTAGCATTTGGCCAATTAGCATTTGGTTGCATAAAAAAAAACAATAGCTCATTTTGAGCTTTTCTCACATTTTTAAAAACTGCATAGCTCATTTTAAGCTTTTCTCACATTTTTAAAAACTGCAAATATTTTTTTTCACACTACTGTTAAGTTGCCAAGAAAACACCAACAGATCAGAACTTTTCTTTTTTTTATTATTATTATTATTTGTAAGTCTTTGTTTAACAAAACTGACATTTACTTGACAACGACTCCGATGACATCATAACCCCCAGTCTAAAAAACTAAGTAAAAAGTAAAGTATCTTGCTCTGTGCTGTCTCTTGTCAGCCCGTGATTAGTTGCACTCAGCAGCTTGCAACTGATTGGTCGACGTGACTCATTGCTGTTTTATGCAAAGAGTTTCACGATGCTACCAGCAGATGTCACTGTGTCAGTTTTCTCATGTGTTCTGGGCATTTTCTGACCTGAGGTCATTGGGACCTGGTGTTTAGGACTTTGACTGTTTTGCGGCCGTAGTGCCAGTAGCTGTAGCCTGAAGCCGTGGTGGTAACTGCGGTTACATACCTGAAACAGAGAAAACACAAGAAAATTATTGAAAAAAATAGAGAGAGACACTCAAATATAAATAAATAAAATCACATTTTTGTCTAAAATTATTAATGAATATGATATGACTACAATGTTTATTTTGGAATCCAATCGTTCGGTGGGCCATATTGGGCCTGCGGTCCACCAGTTGACCATCACTGCTGTATGCAATGCACTCCGTTTAATTCGAGTGTCAGCAGGACAAAAAAAAAAAAAAAAAAAATGAGTGTTAGCAGGACAAAAAAAAAACAAAAAACAATTCTAAATGTACGACCTGTGGTCCGTGTCACTCAGTTAAAGCACACTTGTATTAGACCGTGGCTCGGCGTGACAATGTCAAATGTTTGTTCTCGGTCTGCTTTTACAAATTCAGCTCACTCAGAGCGGCGGACAGAAATGAGTCAGCTCTTTTAACCCAGCGCTCGGCTGGAACAAGGGGCATCTTTGTGCTTGACGAAACCGAATCAATTTGCATTCTAAAAGCATTTGCACAACAAAAACGAGTGTCTCTTTGTGGTAACCTCAGCTATGGTGAAGGACACCGTGGGCACATTCGGCGTTTGTGAATGGCACCGTGTTTAAGTGATTAAAAGCGGGTCTACCAACCATATGCACGGCAGCAGGACGCTGTCTGTGAACTGGAACACGGGAGCAGCGAGAGAGACTGCCACCAGGAGGAGCTGGATGGCTGTGTTCACCTGCCGACAAACGGGAAAACACGCCGAGCGATGAGCAAATCAGACGGTCCATTAATGCATCATAATAAATTATTCAGACAGAGAGCCCATTGTTGAGCTGCACTTGTTTTCATCACCTCACCACAGGTGATGTTTTCGCTTAACAATGTACGTTGTTTGCATGGACGTATCGCTGGTAAAATGGCATTTGGTTGGAAGAGAAATGGGAAAAGATCGATCGAGAGATATAGATAGGTAGAGAGAGAGAGAGATAGGGAATGATAGATATATAGAGAGATAGATAGATAGTAGGGAACGATAGATATATAGAGAGATAGATAGATAGATGACAGATAGATAGATAAATAGATAGATTTTGTTAAATACATACAATAAATATATTGCATCTTGATGTGTTTATCAGTTCTTAGGGTAAATGAATTTATTTGTTACAAAGAAAATATTAATTTTAAACATGTCCATAATTATAACCAGTCATTACATTTTTGTTTGTCTTCACTAAAAACAATTTACAAGATTAATTACACGTAATTATTATTAACAATTATAATAACAACATAATTATTTAATAAAAAGTTGGCATAAAAAAAGTCCTATAACTGAGTGATCGGCCATCCTCGAGCAAAGTAAATGGGGTCTGTCGCCATCTAGTGGTATCAACTGACATTACAGCCAATGTGTTGCAAGCGGGAAACGGACAGATGAAATGTGTGTAACCAGTGTAACCAGTTATATGCATGAAGGTGGATGAGGATATTGCTTTAAGAATTAAAAGGACATGTGTGAAACGTGTAAACGTGTAACATTCTCTGTAATGTTTATAATAACTAATAAAAAATAAGCTATATTTAAAAGTACAGCTGTAATTGTGATTTGGATGTTCGTGACATTCACGCATAAGCGAGAGGTATATTTTTACTGCTACTCCACTCGACCAAGGGTACAGCGTCCACTGTAGTGCACATGTGGGTGGATTTGGGCGCCTTACCTTGCTGAAAAGTGTGGGCTTTAACTGAGCGGTGGTGTAGCAGGGATTAAAAAACTTGGCAAGTGTCACCTGCAGAAAAAAGAGCATTAAAGACATTTATTAATATGTTCACACAAACTGGGTTACTCAACACCTTGAAGCTTAAAAATGAATAAAAACACAGCCTCACCGGCGGAGGAACAGTCTTGTATCTGATCCAGAAGACGGCAGCTATCAAGCCGATGTCTCTGAAAATCACTAAAGCCGTCAGGGGAGCTGAAACGGAGAAGAAGAGGTGGCGTCGTTAACGAAATGCCAATTAAATGCAAAAATAATTAAAAGCAATAAAACAAAATTCGACAACTGGGATTAAACAGTAATAAATGTTGAATTAATAAAATCAAATCAGTTGTCATGAAAATAAAGAGATTCAGTTGGATAATCAGTGGCAATGTTAATGAGAAACTAAAAAAAAATTAAATTAAATGTCAGCTAAGTTATCTCCTTTTAGAAATGTGATCAAAGTACACACACACACACAGTCTAATACCTGGTATAAGATCAGCATAGGTGAGGCTGACGTATAATATACTGACGAGGATTTTGTCAGCCAGGGGGTCCAGAGCGCTGCCCAAGGCTGACTTTTGATTTGGCCAAGTTCTCGCGATGTAACCATCCAACTGAGGTAAAGAGGGAACAGAAGAAAGATGAAGACATTTGAATAAATGTATACTGTATAAATGAAAAAAAAAAAAAAAAAAAGCTTCGACAACAAGAGGTAGGCAACAGAGTTGGCCATCATTGGTTTGTTGGGGTGACAGAGCTGCTTTGGGTTCAATTCTGTCTCAAGCCTAATGATAATCTCTGGTGTGATAATTCTGTCAAATCACTATGCAGATTTCTGCTGAGTCATCCTCTGAACATGGGAAAAGGCAAAGGTGTTTTTTACTTCTATTATTTATTCTTACTTTCTACTACAAGACCCCTGACCGGTAGGGGGCGCTGTCATCTTCATTTATTTTAATTTTTGTACATTATATTCAGTACTAGTATTATTGTGCTGATGCTTTATTTACAGATGTTCCTAAAATGCTATGCGTTGTAACATGGCTGTTTATATGAGCGTGGAACTAAATAAATAATTATTTAAAAATACTGATCTGGTAATGAATAATGAATTATTTGCGTATTTTGAATCGAATTCCAATGAATTCGAATTGAAATCGAAAGTACTACACTAGTGAGAAGAACATTCTACCTTTAAGTGGTTACTAATAACTTGTTCTAAGACCCCTCCGTCAGTCAGGGACTGTCTGCATGTATGTTGTTGGACTAGCCAGACCGGGTACTGTGGACTCGTGGACGGAGTCGTGACTCGAGAGTAGGAATACGTTACCAGGTCCGTAGCTCCAGCCAACGTAAACAGGGCCAGGCTCATGTGAAAGTGCTGCTGGACGACCAGGTAACCCAGCAGTGGAGCCAGGAAAATACGACACACACACAGCAGGTTAGGGATCGTCCATGGGTTCTCATACTGCAGAAAAACAAAACGTCACAGATGTAAATAAATAGATCATTGAGCATTTTTATACTTGCGGCAGGATAATACTAGTTTTCCATGGTGTATTACACTTGATAACACTCCTGTGTAGGCAAATACACAATATGAAGAAAGTGTGAATACATAATGTTGATAACACTCCTGTGTAGCCAAATACACAAAGTAGTATCATCAATATGAAGAAAGTGTGAATACATAATGAGAAAATTGTATTACTGGACCCTAACCTCAAGCAGTTTATTTTTTTACATAATAAAACATTAAGTCCAACAGTAGCGCCTTTGTTTATGTAACTAGAAAATGTCTTAGGGGACATTGAGAGGACAAGTGTTTCATTGAACAATTTCATCGGAATAAGGGACTGTGTTATTACAGCAGTTTTTCTTAATGTCAACTAACGCAGGGTTTATACTAGCAGGACGTGAAGGTGAAATTGGATGCTAGCCTATTTTATCACAGCACCTGAATAAAGCTGTATAAAAATGTTGTAATATGACATAAAAATATTCATTAAAATATTCAAATATTGTATTTATTATTGTTCCTTGCGGTCAAAGTGGTCATTTGAGGTGGGAAATAAAGACAAGTATTCCTCAGTAGGTGGAAGTGGTACAACTCAAAGCCATGCCAGCCGCTGTGAAAACAAAAGTGCAAAGGTGCCTTTAATGCGTAGGCGACGGGATGCAAAGTTTTGCAACAATGTTGTTTGTAGAGTACAGCCCACAGCTATGCTAATCCCTGGGAGTTTAGCGTTAAGCACTACGCTAGAAAAGCCTGACTGTCAAATATCAGATTAGGATTTTGCATCAATAATTAAGAACGTACAGAGACTGAAATCAGTTGTTAAGGTTTTTTGCCCCTTTATTGTTTATGTACAAGCCCATCTTTAAGAGCTCTTCAAATGTTAATTCTTCTCAAAACAACATTTGATAATCTTGGAAAAAATGTACCTGCATAATAAAGTCAAATGGCCATGTTTTTCTATTAACGGATACATAATAGCATGCAACGGTTTTAGTGTTTACTTTTCTATGTATTTTTTTTTTCCTTTTTATTATTAGGCACTGCAATGGATATGTTGTTGAATAAATAGTGTCACACTTGTATACACTAATGTTATCTAAAATACTTTTAAAAATGCTACTATAGACCTATAGTATCTAAAGTAAAGCATGGTATCAATACATATACAGTGTTCATTTGCCAGGAAAGTGGAAAACTACCCACAGACTTCTACTTTGAAAAAACAAAATGCTATACTGCGCGTGTATTTTATGATTTTCTAGTAAACTTACCAGAAATACCGTGGTTAGCGAAATACATTTCGTTAAAAAAGCATAATACCTGAGCAATTAGCATTTTTATAACTTGGACTCGAAGGAGTTAAACTGCTCTATCAAACAATAATGCTAAACAAAATGTCTTACATATGAAGTGTATATATGACTTATACATGGTGCTTTAGCTAAATAGCTATACTTTCAAATGCTTCATACATTGTTCATTTAACTAATAAATCACTGTAACACAAAGTAGTTCGTTTTGTTCGCCGTTGCTTATGAAAAGTCTGGTGTTCATAATGTCGTCTTAAGACAACATGAGTCTGTTAGCTGCTTTTCGCGGGTCACACTACATTAGGGAGCAGACAGTCGCCTTCTTCACTCACCAGCTCTTTGAACTTAAAGAGTCCATGTCCGGGTACTGTAGTGTCCTCCGTTCGTTCAGGTTCCTTCGAGCTGCCCTTCCTATTTTCACAACAAAGTCCACGAACTTTTGGACCCGCTGTGGACCACTGAGTGACCGCACATCCATAGTGACCTCCACGGTACAGAAAAACTGTTTGAGGCTCTTTCCAGAAACTTGGTTTTACTTGCTGCGCGACTCTACCCCAACACACCACGCGACTATCAGTCCCTTTTAGTCTCACATGGGGGACCTTTACCCTCAGATACTCGCTGACAGGTGTGAAAGAGGGCCGCCATGACCTGGACTGGAGCCCGCACACGCCCGCACTACAGCGCACTGACAGCGGACAGCCGACCCTGACCAATCGCTGAAAACACATCACCGCGGTCATCACTGTCACCGAGTCACAGACCGCCAGCTCCGTGACATTTGTTTCATGACAAAAAAGTACATTGGTAGTAATGCCCCCAGTAGAGTGGATTTACAGTAACTCACTACAGCAGGTTTCCATGTTGCCGGAAAGTGAAACGTCAAACCACGTCGTAAAACGGTCCACAAGGATGCAGGCTTTCCTTTAGAGGACGTTTATTTTGAAAGTCCTACTTCCACATCAGGGAGGATGAAGTGTTTAGGATGAAAGATTTCAAAGTTGTGCTCAAACGGAGAATGCAAAAAGTTACACAAACTACAAATTATAAGAATAACCTATATAATAACTTTTATAACTTTTTTTAAATTTAAATTAACATACAGTATACAGACGTGAAAACAGGCAACATCCACACAGAAAGTCCATTTACCACATGTTTAAACCACATTCTTCACCATTTCAAGAGCGTTTACTGAAAACCACATTCTTCACCATTTCAAGAGCCATTTCAATGCACCAAACAAAAATATATTTACAGGAAAACAGGTGTTTTTGATAAGTTTTTTTTAATAAAAATGTATAAAGTGCAAACAGTAGAAACTAAACAGGACAGGAAATGGTATCCAAAAGCATTACAACGTGTACAGTATGTCATCACCTACAATTCTTAACAGTTGTTCAAAGTATCATGGCAGGTTGGTTCACCAACCTTTTACAAACTGTGGGTATATAAATTGCTACTTGTTTGATACACAACCCCCAAAATGTAATAATAATAATAAATAATAAAATTATGTAATGCTCTGTAATGCTACTGTACTCCAAGGGCACCTTGGGTAGTCCATGAGGGTGAACTGGTGCTCCTGGGTCACTATGTGGTGTCAAAACAGCTGACTGTTGACCAAACTTACTCTTATTGTATGGTCTTCTTGTGTTCTCTGGTGTAAACACTTGGCTGAGTGCTGCAGTAGTTGCAGAGTTCAGTCTGTTTGTAGCTGGTACAACTTGGCCCCTTTCTTTAGTAGGAAACCCTGTTCATTTAATGAACTCACCAGACCTTCAAAGTCCATAACCTAAAAAAAAAAAGAAAAATAAATATTATTATTTTACACCTGAAAATGCAATGGCGGTGTTTCCTAAGGATAAGAACACCATTACCTTGATGTTTATCTTTTCGGCCATGGCTCGGAGCGTCTGCAAATCGAACTGCTTCTGATTGGTTCTCTGCGCATGCGAGTGCAGTGCATTGACCAGACGTTTTGCTGCACTGCGTTGACTCGTGCCGGACCCACGCTGGGATACTTCAAATTCCAGGTTGCCCAACCCATCGGAAGTTATATCTGCCAGACTGTACAAAAAGAAACACACATTGTTTTCATCTTACATTAACATGGAATGAAAACATTTTCACGTTGGATGAAAACCAAGCCTGGGAAAAGCACTAGAGGGTAGGGCACCCTATTTGAACTCCATGAGTATAACATCAGTGTTGTGGTATGTGTTATTCCAGCGGTATCACACCTGTGTTTGATAATTTCGATGACATCTTCGGCATCACTCTTGGATGCTGTCTCTCTGAGGTCCAACCTGGCTCGTGCCTAGAGCAAAACAACAGACAACAAACACTAAGGGCTGACACCAGACAATCATACACAGATTCATGGCTTCATACGAGAGTCTGCTTTGTGAAGAAACCTACCTCAGTTAATCTAATCAGGGACTCCAGCTGACGTGTGGTGATAGGTGTGGCATCAGCGGAATGAGACTGAGCTCTTAGTGACAGGTAGAAGTCCTGGATTGTTTTTGCAGCCTCGGGAGAGATCACCGGATTCACGTACTGCCGGGCATAGCTAACGTACTTCCTTAACAAACAGGCTGGAATGGCATCTATAACTTTACCTGCGGGGATCTTAAAAATGAGATTGTAAGCATTTAAGTAGAGAAAAACTATACTCATATATAAATACCAAAGGTCTATTCTTACCTTCAAACGTTCAGACAGCGGCATGTCTTCTAGCAAGACGGAAGAATCTAACTGGTTGTCAGCAGCCCTGGTAACTGTGGCGCTGCTGGTCCGGCCTTTTCCTGACCTATTTGCCATGACGTGTTCCGAAAGGTGGCGGTCATGGGTCTCATCCGGGATGTCCAGAAGGAGGAAGATGATGTCAAAGCGAGAGAGGAGAGCGGAGCCCATTCTGAAAAAAATGATTGAAGCCAAGACAACGCTGATATACTGGCAGGAATTGAAGAAAGACACAAAGATCTTCAACAGATTCAACATTATCTTTTTTAGTTTTAATAGCCATCTGCTGCCACCTAGCAGAAGAGGATGTAATTGCACTGCATGTCACACATTGACGAACAAAGACATTTTTTTTTGCAATAAATAAATGATAGTTTTGGGACCAATATTGGGTAATTTACCAACCCACACCCCTTGCAAATTGAAATACTATTGAGATCTTGATAACGTATATTTTTATCTGTAGAAACCACTATATGAGTTGCTGCCACCTAGTGACTGGAGGCTTGTTATCACTCAAGCATTACAGTAGTGGTACACTTATGTCCAGTGTGCCATATTCCATTGCAAGCCCCTCACGCCCCCCCCCCGACACCTAACAGCGCCCCCTAGGGGGGCCCGCCCCACTGTTTGAGAAGTACTGCGCTAACCCAACTTACTTAAGGTTTTCACAAACAGTCTTGGATCTGGTGTAATGTCCTCCAACTGGATTGGCAGCTGCTACGACTGATGTTCTGGCAGGTAGAGAGGAAACTATTCCTGCCTTTGCCAGACTTACTGACTGCTGCTCCATGGCTTCAAGCAGAGCCTGTTGCTGGTGACCTAGTTTATCAAACTCATCAATGCAGCACAGACCTGAAGGGAACAGATAGAGGAACATGCTTGTTTTTTTTTTTTTTAAATGTACCATTTGTCTTTCAATTGTGTGATATTGCGTTTGAAGACAGTTGAGTTTTTTCACCCCCTGACCTTGGTCAGCCAGCACCAACGCTCCAGCCTCAAGAGCATAATCCCCCGTTCCTGCATCTCGTGATAAGCTTACTGTTAATCCTGAAAGAATTTTAGAGTTTTATTTACGTAAATACCACAATGCCACTGGGTTTTGTTGAAACCAAAGACCATAGAACTTATCTATCCTTCTGTTCGAGAAATGAAAGTGTAGAATGTAAGCTCTGGACGACCACAGTGTTGCCACGAAGGTTTGAAAAATGATGGTTTTCAATTTAGGTCGCATGAAAAGAGATGAGGAGAGTTGGTGGTCAATAATAAGGAAACCAAAAAATAATTAGTATTGGGAGGCTGGGTCATGGTATAGTAAGGAAAGGAGTACAGTAACCATTGGGATAGACGACTTCTAGGAAAAAAGAGTGGTTGTGGAAAAGGAAGTATATTTAAATCTTAGTGCGGCCGCAGGTCATGTGGTGCGTTTTAAAACCCAATCCACAGAGCTGTGGTTTTGTTTGCGCAAATCACCGCTCGTGGCTCGTTGGTCTAGGGGTATGATTCTCGCTTTGGGTGCGAGAGGTCCCGGGTTCAAATCCCGGACGAGCCCACCTCGAAACACTGATTCTTTATTTAGACTCCTGAGAGAATAATGAAGTTCGATCCAGAAGTTTGACCAGTTGAACACAAGTGTCTTGTGTAAACTGAAGGACTATGACCGTTTTTATACATGGGCTCTGGTTGCAACAAGGACGCAGTAAGAAAGAAACACATACTATAAGATACAAGTACAAGGTGCACAACTTACCTGTGGTGCTGGTACTGTTGCCACATACATAAACTCCTCTGGGGGCCACATTACACACTGCCTTTGTGGAAAGAAAACATGCTTTATTGAGATTGTTTTAACACAGATATAGAATTTTAGAAGAGACATCACTGTAACAAAGCATAGATTCCCCTGAACTCATTAGTTAGCTAGGCCTTGGCTGACACCGTCCAACGTTTTGCATGTGCAGTACTGTGCTACCTGTAACATCTGGCTCTTTCCCAGTCCGGGGTCTCCCACCATCAGGATGTGAGGGTCTCCTCTAATTGGAACACTGTTCTTTCCTGGGTGTTTCTGGCGTCCACCAAACAATGCCAGGGCAAGTGCAGCTTTCACCAGCTTCAGGAACAGGGAATTTTAAAGTGATTCCAAAGCATAGATGCTACTTCCAAAGCACACATTTACAGCCCTGAGATCTAATAATGTCATTTATTGTGAATTTTGAAAAAAAAAAAAAAAAAAAAAATTGTTGATACAACTTACCAAATGGCCAAAGATAACTGGACACAAAGAGCTGAAGAGAAATGTGATAAAAAAATACAAATTAATAAATGTCAATGTATATAATATTATTAATTAGTTGATATATATAAGACTAAAAAATGTGTTATTATATGATACAGACATTTTTTTTGTGGAGTGGGGAGTGTAACATGGAAAAGTTACACATTTTTGCATTACAAAAGGGAAATGAAAAGGTATTTAGACATATTAAAAGAAATTATTAAAAGCTGTGGGAAAAGACTAAATTAACTAAGATATTGACTCCCACTGAAAATGAGTGATTTTTTTTTTTACTTGGCAATCTTGCAAACTGTCTGAGTTTAAAAAAAAAACAAAACTCAGATCTGAATGGAAGATATTATTGGATAACATGTTTACTTGGCAATCTTGCAAACTTAGTAGTAACCTTAATGCCTTAATGTCTGAGTTTTAGTCTGAAAAACAAAATTCAGATTTGAATGGAAGATATTATTGGATAACATGGAATTACTGACTTTTTTGAAGACGAAAGTGGACATTTCAAGGGGAAGATGCAATTACACTTTATATTCAAATACTGAACAAAATCAAATTTTAGATTAATTTTTCTCATGTAATATATATATATATATGTACAGTATATATATATTTACCAATATTTCCTATATTTCCTAAATAATAGAAAAACCTAGGATGTACAATGTTGGTGCAATGCTCCTTACTGTACTATGAGTCTCAGCAAGTTAGGCTGTGACTGGATTTCCTGGATGGCGTACAACTCCTTAAGGGTGAAGTCATCACCTGCAGACTGGTCTTCAAGCAACCCTCGTGACCCCTGGCCAGACTTGGACTGATGACCTGCACAGAAGAGAGAGGAGAAAAAAAAAAGGACAATAATGTCACGTACAGAAACATGTGTTTAAACGTGGTATAATTAAAGTTTGAAGTACATTAAGTATGACTTTTATACTGAAAGTCAGTTCAGTACCTTTGGTGTTACTGACTGAGGTGGCTTCAAGGTAGAGCAGGAACATGCACTGATCCTTATTCCCTCTAGAACTACCTGTAATCAAAGTGATTTACTTTTTATATAATATTTGACCCGACATGTTTAAACATTACCATAGGATTTCACGTTCTTCACATTTTTTTTTTTTTACAACAGGCGGAGGTGGAACCCTAAACCACATCAGCATCAGTACACGTCACTGGTGGCCAGAAATGGATGACTACGTATATATATTGTATCAGACGTTTACCATCATTGGCGACTCTGACTATTCCCGTCACGGTAACAGTGTCCCCAGGGACGCAGCTGTCACAAAGGTCAGAGGTCAGGTGACACTCGACAGTGCGGGGAATTCGTCCGGTCTCCCTTTGCTCTCCACCTATTAACTCCTGCACCCTGAGGTAAAGTGAAATTTTTAGAGGATATTAAACATGTGATTTTTTTTTGGTTTGTTTCATCCATAATATGTCACAAGAGAGCCTCAGTAAGTTAAGATTTCAGATTACAAATTCCATAATCCTGTGAAGGATCAATGAAAAAATGTTTCCCATCATCACATAATGGAGTACTTCACAAATAGTGAGGTGGGACTTTAGGGGATTTCAATAGAATATGGCACACTGGACATAAGTGTACCACTGCTGTAATCCTTGAATGATAACAAGCCTCCAGCCACTAGGTGGCAGCAACTCATACTGTGGTTTGTACAGATAAAAATATACATGTTATCAGGTTCTCAATAGTATTTTAATTCACCCGTGTGACCCAGTATTCGGTCACTGGATCAACGCTCCCGATACCAATACAAGTATCTGTATCGGTGCTTCCTTGGTATTAAACTGACAACAGACACACAGGATTCTACAAGTGCTTTAAGTTCACAGAGGTGACACCTACTTGATGATCTGCCAGTCGACAGTGTGTGTTAGAGGTGAACTGCGGATGGGGACGAAAGAGCGGCTGCGACATTCTGGCTGGATACACTAGGAAAAAAAAAAAAGATAGTAAAATGCAGTGAAAAAAATGTTTTTTTTAGGATGTAAAGGTAGAGCTTTTAGACCTTTTAGACTATTACATTGTTGGGGAAGCCTGTATCAAACAAGTAGCTCTTGGTATTATTAAGCGCCCTTGAAGTAGCTCTCAGTTTCAAAAAGGTTGGAAAAAATCTCTCTAGACAACAACATTGAAAATATAGGATTTATTATATAAAAATAATCTCTGTGTGGTGGTGCATACTTTGGTGGGCGTGGCGTATTTCCCGTGCTGCAGTGGCAGAGACTGTGTGTTTGAGCAGCCCAGGCATTTGAATGCCATCCTGGTACAACGAGGTCTGATATTGCCCACCCTGACCACTGTTCCCTTCACACACACCAGTCGTCCAAACACACTGGCACGCAACATCCGCAGCGGCGTCAGTGGTTCGTAGTTGTACAGTCTGTGGTACACGAACAGGGGAACAGGAGTACGGCCTTTACAATGTCTGCAGTTGAATATGCGTCCCAAAATGAATGAATCAAAGTCATCGTTCATTACCTTGCACTGATGTAAGGGATGTTGATGAACGGTGAAGCAACAGGAAGTTCTTCCTCCTGCAGCTCCGAGGCCTGCTTTTCCAAATCTACCGTCAACACCTGAAACGCAACTTATATTTCAGCACACCATATTTGGAGTATTAGCAATGTTCATGTTCAAAGTATTTTGAGACCTCCTAACTTTTTTTTTTTTGTTTGTTTTTTGTTACCTGGTGAATTGCCAATCCAAGACAGTTTAGCATCAACTCTGGCTGCTCCTTCAGCTGCGTAGTGATGTCAGGCAGAACTCTACGCACAACCTTGTCCCCAATCAAATCTGAGTAATCCACCAAAATGCTGCCCTGCCGCTCAATCTCATCCTGTACGTAGATATTAGGGATATTTTTAACATTGTCGTTTTGACATGGCCGCTCAGGTGATCTAGCTTAAAATACATATTAACTCATATAATCTGAACGGTACTGATTCAATGCATGTGTAGTTCAAGTCTTACAATATATGGTCCCTACTACACACCATAAAATTAGATTTATATTTACGTTTTTGTATTTGAATTGCTCATGATCTACCAGCGCACCCATCGCAATCTAGTAGCAGATACTGATCTACTTATATGGCACCCCTGCCTTAAGCAAACACACAATAAAATGTATAATAATATATATGTATATTATAATATATGTATAATTGTAAAAAAAAAAAAAAAAATCTCTTGTAAAGTGAGGGACACACTGACCTTGTCGTACAGCTGAATCTTGGAAAGGAAGTATTTCTCAAACACCTTGATTTTTTCAACACTCGGTGAGCTCTGTATGAACCCTGTGCATAAAGAAAGTGACACAGTCGTCAACAGTAGCCACGCAAATGCAGCATGTTTCATCATCAAGACAGATCCTCTGTGTACAGTACCTTCAGTGAAGTAAAGTTGCCACCCTTTGTACGGACACAACATATCAAGTGTTGTCTGAGCCGGAGCTTAAGAGAGAGGCAGACTGTTAGAGCAGAGCATTCTGAAAAAGCATTTTCAAAATATACATTTTTTATTTTTTTATATTCGTGTGAAAAACAAGCCTGTTTCCACATTAGTGTTTTATGCTGTACCAAACTACACTAATACTCCTCAGAATATGTACAGTAGACAAGCAAAATGAACCAACCTCGTTGAGGGCTCGCATGGTTTCCTGGTCCTCCACTTCCCACTGACCCTCCTCTCCATGGTTTGCCCCTCCATCCTCCACCACCTCCTCTCCATCCACCGCCTCCACCTCTCCAACCACTGCCTCCTCCTCTCCATCCACCGCCTCCACCTCTCCATCCACCTCCTCCTCCTCTCCATCCACGGCCTCCTCCTCTCCATCCACCGCTGGTACCTCTCGATCCACCACCTCTACTGGATCCCTGTCCACTCATTGTTTTTTCTACAAAACATAATTCAGCAGAGTAAGAAGTCAAAACCAAGCAGTGACATATATATATATATATATATATATATATATATATATATACAGACAGTAACAGTAATATATATATATATATATTTATATATATAATATATTTTTATATATATTTTATAATTATATATATATATACATGTATATTCTAATATAAACACATGCACACACGCAGACAGACGGACGTCTTCTGTGCAATGACAATAAAGAAATATAGAAAATATAGACAATATAGAAAGTCTATAAACACACACGACCATTTAAATTGTCGTTGTTACCTTTGACCAGAGCGTTTACAGCAAACGCGGCTTCAAACGGCAACACATTTAAACACGTTTTATCAAAACGATTCACACCTCCGTATATACGTAACAGACTGTCAGTGCAAGTTTGACACTTTATTAAAAAATACATTTCGCGAATTTAAAGACCCGGTTTCGAAACGCATGAGTGCGGCGGGGAACAAACCTGTTTCGTCTCTTACTCACTGTGGTAAATATTTCTTCAATTTAAACTGAAAAAAAAAAACTATTGTTTTTGTTAAATTTGACGAGACGTGCATAACTTACCGTCGTACTTCCCTCCAACAGCTCTAAAGCTTCTTCTTTCACAATTTCCATAGCGAATAACGACCCTAACTGCCCATTCTGCCATCTAGTGGCCATAAAGGTAACTACAAGCACCTGTTCTGCAGATCGAGCCAGCAGCAAACAAAACTCTAATCATTGTATTGTACCTTCTGGACATCTGATGTTGTTCTCTACTGTAACGAATTGTTATTTACATCCAACCCAATATACATATTAAGTAAACTATTTGGTAGAGTTATTGATATACCAGATTTTATTCACAATATGTTTTGCAACAGGAGAAAACACACACACACCTTTAATAATAAAGACCCCCATTTATTATACATAAACAAATAAGCAAGGATTACAAAATGCAATACACTGTAATGAAGGGAAGGACGACCCAGTGCTAAGATTCCTCACCGGTCACACTGTAGAACCCAGCTACAAATTCAGCCTTCGTCCAAAATTCCATACCATAGTAGTTTACGCTACATCAGGAAAATTAACTTTACTAAATCATGATGAAAGTTGCATTTTTTAAAAAAGTTCTTACGAAAAGAAAACGTTATATTATCATGTCTAAACTATACAGCAAAAAAAAAAAAAAAAAAAAACAAGACAATTGGACAAAAAAATAAAAACGTTTATAGGGGATACACAGTATTAAAAAATTATATTGACTGTAAATCATGTTGTTTGATGACAATCAAGTTTAAAAATCTGAGATAATTTATCAAATTTAATCACAAACTGTACTTATTGGACTAAATGGCAAGAAAACTCCACGTGCATGTAGGCAACAGTTAAAAAACAGTTAAAATGACATAACAAAAAACACAACAGTTAGACTGTTCATTTATTGGTGATTATAATGTGGGCGTGGCATTCTTAAATCCTGCACATTTCATATTTTTTCCTCGGTCGCCGAGGATTGGGCTGGTGCCATCCTCAAAGGTCAAGTTGACGACTCCAACTGGGATGACAAGAATACAGTTCTGATTAGTGAAGTTAGAAAACGTTAACTACACGAATATAAACAGATGGAAAAATGGACAGAAAACTGAATTATTCAGACTGTCATTAAAAAGTACACACAGACATCTGCAACTCAAATCATTTCTATATTATTATAGCGTCACCACAGAGATGGATGTTAGCCCAACACGATTTATGATTGATTTAAGAAGGACGTACCCAGTTGTGAGAGTAAAGAAAGAAGGAAAGAGCAGCAGCATATGAACGAATAAATGCCGTTAAATATTCGAAAATGTCCATCACTGAAACATCAAAGGTGTAATAGGGTGCCATTTCTGACAGATCATACCTATTGGCGTGCTGATGGCTCTGTCCTCTATAGATTTTCCTGATAGAACTGAAACCAGATAAATGAGAGAAAAACTCATGCCTCTTGGTCGGAAAGAAACACTAAGGTCGAGTGGACAGCAGTTTCGTTTCGAGCAAAACTGCTTTAAATAAACAAACAAAAAAAATAAAAATGTCTCTGCCTTACCTTGAGTATGAGGCTTTAAAGTGTAAGAATAAGGAAAAAGGATTTACCCGTTTTTTCGAAAGAAAACTGCACCGTCCGATTGTGGGACACTTCCTTGGATTTGTACGTACGCCTGATGAAATGCAAGCACAGACGTCGACATCATTTCCAGCATGAAAAACTTTTGAGCCTTACAGTAAAACGATTATTTACAGATATAAAGATTTCCAGATGCGGCTCTTTAATGTTATTTGCGTTTAGCGGGAACCTACCTCTCAGTTTGTGTCAGTCTAGTCGGCAGACCACTTGGACGTGGGGGCTGTGGAGTAGCGAATTTTTCCCGCAGAATGGGCCTGGCCCTTGGTGGCGAGTTCAAGACTATACCCTGTGTGGAGATTGAAAGTCAATGTGTTTTACTGGGGGAGGAACTCAAAAAAATATCGAGGTCTTCAACAGAATAAATATAACACTGTATACAGTTCTTTATTTTTTTAGGGCAGCGATTATCAACATATCGAGGTCTTCAAAAGAATAAATATATCAATTATTTTTTTAGGGCAGCGATTATCAACTGCAAGCCATTCCAGCCCACGACAGAATTCCAAAATAAAATAAGCATAAAATAATAATAAAATAATGTCAGAATTATTATTTTTTTAATTTAATTTTGTTTGAGTGTCTGTCTAGAAAATACTGGCAGTCCGACAAAGTTATTAAAATTCAACTCTATGCTAAGGACTACTGCAGCACTAACCTCTGCTGTAGGGGTCCTAGCCTCTCCAGCAGGGGGGCAGTTTTCTTCCTCCATCTCTCTGTTCTTCTCAGCGTTCTTCAAAGCGAACTCTAACTCCTCTGCCAGCTGCTCGTCGCCCGCGAAAAACTCTTTCACTTCACTGCGGAAGTCCTGCATGATCACCTAAACGAAACAAGCTCATCTTATACTCCAGACGTCACAAAGAAGTGGTCGGGCTGCACTCATGGAACTTGCCTGTAGGGGGCCGGGGGGGTGGGGTGAGTGGTTAGTTCGACTGATTCTATACTCGGCTAGTCTACATGCCACCCCACTTGTGGCCCAGAAAACAGGTAGACGGGTAAACTACCAACGGTTAGTAAGAAGAGTACTAAGAGGTAAACCTAGCCGAGTACAGAAATGTGCAACTATGATAAAGGGTTAACTAGGCGTTATCGCCTTGGCTTCTCTGGGCAATAACCTCTGATCTTATCATCATGAGAATTTTTGAGTTAAATAATTATTGATTATTAATATATATATTGTTGTTGTTATTCTTTTTTGATCGTTCCTGATCATTTAAATTACATATGTCAAACCCGAGACCCACCAAATCTGCCACATCATTTAATGTCTACAGTATTGTTCCAATTGTTTCTGGATGGAAAAAGTAATACAGTGATCAAACTCAAACGTGGCGAGTAATTCTTGAACTGCATTTTAAATAATCCACTGATTCCTCATAAAACATAATAAAAGAATTGACTTAAAATGATTTTTGTCTAATATAATATGTTGTCTTACCTGGAGATAGGCCCAAAAGAATTAACTTAAAATAATTTTTGTCCAATATGTTGTCTTACCTGGAGATAGGCCATGAGGTCTTTCATGACAGTTGAGCGTTTTTGTTCTAGAAGACTCTTCAAGTTGGTGATAATGGGCACTGTGTTCTCTATAAATGCCTTTTTCTGGACCTACAAATGATTGTGAGCACAACAAAAAAAGCTCAGTGACATTCATCAGCTGAGCTGAGCTGATTCCAGCTGTAGGCTATCACAGTCTCATTAGCTAACTTTATTAGCGGTGTCCAATAAGTAGATCGCATAATGAGCGCTGGTAGATGTGGTCGACTTAATCAGAGACCTCACCTGGGACACCAACTTCCTCTGAGCCGTCTGAAGGACTGCCCTGGCCATGTTGTACTCGTTCTCTTCTTCCCCCTCCTCTCCTGCTCCGCCTACAGCTGGAGCAGAAATGGCCTGAAGTTTCATCTCCTTCAGGCTCAATATCTTGAATGTCTCAGATAAAATGGCAGCTCCATCTTCATCCAGAGGCAGCTCTTCATCAGCGAAGCATGCTGTGAAAAGAAATGTACTGCAAGTTGAGTGTATTTGTTAAGCAGGTTATAGGTTCTCTTTTATTGATAATCCAAATATATGCTCACCCAAGATGGAGTGGTTTATCTTGTTACTGAGGTTGAAACGCTGAGCGTCTGTGAAGTGCTCCAAGAGGAAGCGGTAAATTTGAAAACGCTTGTCAAGGAATCCGGCTCCTCTCAGGGAGAACTTGAGCTTTTCACTATAGTGCAGTGATAGATTTGAAAGATTACAGAATTTTAGATTATTTAAAATAAATAACCACAGGGGAAGAAAGAAGGGGTGGAAAGACAAGGCATCTTACCTCTCACTCTGGGGGAACTTGTAAGATTTGTGTTTGTCGTAACAGTTTAAGTGGAAAATGCACTCAATGAAGTGCTGGCTGAACATGTCCGGGTTCTTCTTCAGCAGCAGGTGGAGCAGGCAGTATTTACATAGACTGGAGGGAGGGAATTATTGAAGTGAAAAAGTGTGAAAGCAAACTTTTTACTTCATGTACATTTCACAAACAATACCCTGAGATGTGAGAAAATCATTGATATTATGTCAATCAAATTTGAGCAATGCTAACGCTGTGATATATATATATATATATACATATACATACATATACATATATATATATACATATACATACATATACATATATATGTATATGTATATGTGTATATATGTATATGTATGTATGTATATATATATATATTTTAATTTAAAGTAGGATTTACCTTGCAATTGCTGGTTCTGGGTCCACAAGAGCCACCATGAAGCGAAAGAAGAGCGAGCCCTTCCATTTCACAAATTCCTCCTAAAAATGGACATTTACATCTTACTTTATGTCGACAAGAAGCCTTCGAGTTTTAAAAACACTTTGTTTGATATCATTAGTGTTCTCTGAGAAATCATCAGCAAAATGTAGCTTTTTTTTTGGTATGTTTTTAAAGTATTAATTCAGTTCATAAACACCCCAAGACGGTCATCCGTCATATACATCTCAGACACATTCATTTTCGATGATATCAACACACTGACCTGAAGCAGGTTGGTCAACATAATGAGAGCCTGCTCCCGAATGACTGCTTCACTGTCCCGCAAACAGGCGGAGATGTTGGGGACGTAATGATCCACGATTGCAGTGTATCGTACGCACAGATCGCACATGACGATCACCACGTTGTTGCGCACAGCCATCTCCGTACCGACTTCCAACTCCCTCGCAAACACTGGCAAGTACTTCTGGACTAGTTCCTCATGCTGCAGACACAGTTTACCTGGAAACAACATTAAGAGTCCGTGATTTGCGACACAGTGAGAAAACATTCTAGAAATGGTTTGACATTTACAATCAAGTGAAATTGTTATTACTTGACAGTAAACCACTTTATGAGAAATCTGAGATAATGATAGTTAAGGTAAAAGTGTCAAAGTAACAACACTTTAGCACAAAATGCCACTTTATCTTCACACACATTTTGAATTAAAATCGCTCTTAGTAATGTTTAACATATATTTATATCTCCGTAAACATATGAGAAAGTATATGAGTGACATGTTACCTAAAGTGAGGACCCCCTGGGCTCTCACTTTTGTCGGGAGAGCGTTTGCTCTAAATTGGGACAGAGGCTGAGGCAGGCAGTTTGTCCTCGAGGTCTGTCAAAAAAGGAAAAGTAACCAATAAACCAAAGGAACAAATGATACCGATTCTACAGATAAAAACACACAAACAAGGGATATATGGACAAGGTTGTACAAATATTTATTATAAAACAAATGTGCCATGAATGATGCAATAAAAAAAAAGTGGAAGTTGTAATTCTATTAAATTGAGCTCTGTCTATTTTAACATTATTTATCATCGCTCTGTAGCACAGTTGTTGCACAGTCTGAACCCTTTAACCTATTAATATTACAGTATACTGTAATTTTGGAGTTTTTTTTTATCATGGAAGGGTTACATTGAAAGCCACTAATATTACAGTATACTGTAATTTTGGAAAATATTTGATGTGATATCAGTTAATAACTCAAATTAACACTCATCCTCTCAACAGTGTGCAGTTAAGTCTTAAGCCTTTGTACCTTTCAGTTTGTCGGTATTTGTTGTAAGAACGGATTCCACAAGAAGCACTGTTCTTTTCCCCACCCTGGTAGGACATTGCAATGACACCACACCCAGTGTGTGGAGGTGTTTTATCTAAAAGGAAAAAAGTAAATGTGAATTCAAATTTGTCAAACACAAAAAACATGAATAAAAAAAAAAAAAAAAAATCATGTTTTTGTCACATCGTCGGCTTTTCATGGGGACACCAAAAATCCTCACCACGAGATCCTAAAACATCATGATGTTACTATAAAGCTTTTTTGTTGTTGGTAAGCAAGCGGAAAATTTACGTGTCACAGTATCACTGACAGCAGCCAAAGTATTTTTTTTTAATGTAAATTAAAGAGAAAAAAAAAATTAAAACTTAAATATTACTTCCAAAAATCAAAATAATTCATTAGTTCTTACCATTTGCTCTTCATTAAGGTTCTGAGCTCCGTTTTCACTAAGGATGACAGAGGCCAAATAAGCCTCGCAGGCGGCCACCAGTTCGCCTCCATGATCATTCAAAAATGCCTGAAAAATGACCATGAGTTGAAATAATCTCTAATTCACAAAGATTTAGCCAAACATTTAACGTTCGTACTGACTTCTTCTTCAATCATTGACTATTTAATGATGCTTAGTCGAACCATACCTGAGTTTGTTTGATGTCTTCATCGCGACCGAGTTGAAAAAGAGTGTCCACAGCAGCACTGATCACTTCTAGTGACATGTCAAACCTCTTCAGCCGAGACATCAGATCATCTGGAGAACATTTAGAGATTCGAGAGGACGCTGTGTCTGACCAGTAGAACGCCTCAATTATGTCATTAACGTATCACTTACCTATCATCCTCTCTTTGGTGTCTTCATTTAAATGCGCTGCAATGTTCCCAATGACACACAGAATATGACAGCAGACTGTCACATTTATTTCCCGTGAACTATCGAGGAAAGCAAAAAAAAAAAAAATATATAAATGCATCTATTTTATATAACGTTTTTGGATCATGTACTATACCATATGTAGTGTCCCCCACCCCTCACACCTGATCATCCTGTCCCAGGCGTCCACTATCTTTTCCAAGGACGGTCTGGCAGAGAAACTACCAACCTTGGAGAGCAGCAGCCAGGCTCCGCTGGCATGTTCTGCCTCAGTGTGTGAGATGAGGTTGGTGATAAACGATGGCGTGAACTTGTTTTGTTTCGACCAGATGCTGAAAGCCTTGCCTAAATAGTTGCTGGAAATGGCAGAACGATAAAGAATTAAAGCTACAATAAAGTTACAATTTCTCAAACAAAGTTTGTTCAGCTCAGAAAAAGACTATCGGGTTATGTTTCTTTTAAGACAGGGGGTAACACATGAGAGATAGATTTAAGACATAAGCCTGCAAATTGGAGGGTCTTACATAAACACAGCAATACAGATACATCGTTTCAGTAACTCGGGAGAATGCGTTACCAAAGATTTTTGCAGTCTTGACAAAGCAGCACCAGCAGGTCCCAGGCCAGCCTCTGAAAGGTGTCCTGGTGGGACCTAGAAGAGTACGACGTGATTGGATGGAGAAGCATCTGTTCCAGGGCTTCTAAGGCCCGGTCCTGCACTGTGTTTTCGGAGTCCAAAACCACCGGCACCACACCGTGCAACCACGCCTTCTGCACTGCAATATTCAGTGGATTGGCCTGCAGGTCAACATAGTGGCAAAACGTGATTCACACAGATTAACAAATTATTTACTATAGATATCCAAAAAAAAATAAAAAAAATAAAAAAATCAAGCACTATAACTGAACATATTGACACGAAAATTATTGCCAGTATCGGAAGCACTCTTAGACCGGTTTGTGAGCCTGGGAGCTGCAAGGGCTGTGGGACTGGGTAGGTTAAGACTATTGTATTATTGAACTTTGTTTCAATTTTATTTACAATTTATGTAATTTAAAAAACATGTTTACATTAATTGAATGTATTCATTTTATCTTATTTATATATATATATTTTTTACTATTATTTGGTGCAGCTTTTACATATACATTTTTAATTGAAAAAAGGACAATTGTTTTTTTCTGAATGAGAAAAACAATTGAACTGAAGACATTAGCGAAGACTATTGTATTATTGAACTTTTTTGTTTTAAATTTTATTTACAATATATGTAATTTAAAAACATGTTTACATTAATTGAATGTATTCATTTTATCTCATCATTTATATATGTATATATATATATTTTTACTATATAACTATTTTTACTATTATTTGGTGCAGCTTTTACATATACATGTTTGATTTAAAAACAGGACAAAAGTTTTTTTTCCGAATGAGATAAATTGTAATGCCTTAGATGTTGAGCTACGACTTACAGTGAGCAGCTCTCCCATGCACTGTAGGGTCTTCTTCCTAACGGACACGGCTGGGTCTCTGCAACGCTCAGACAACACAAACAAGTTCTCAGAGCTCGCGGGGATCACGTCATGTTTAAGGAGACCCATCAAGGCCTGTTTAAGAAAAAGAGCAGAAACGGGGGAGTCAAGGTCACAACACAAAGCCGCACTTGTGAATGATCAGCTGAAGTTTTGAACTGTCATACAATTTCTATCATCAGTTAACGCTCCCATGAGGTGTTAAGGTTTCATCTTCCGATACCTGCAGTGCTGATTTTCTCACGCTCGTCCTTGAGTCCTTAACTCGCCGGAAGAGAAGAGCCAAGTTCGCTTTTGCTGTAATTTAAAAAAAAAAGAAAAAAAAGAATTAGGATTTGTCAAGCTTACAGTCTGTAAGATTGTAACAAATATCAAACCTCAAGAAAGTATTCTTACAAAACATTCTTACCATCGCTGCCTAAGCTCTCACTTGAGCCGACCTCTACAGTCCTGAAGGTGATAATACGGTAGGTTTTCTGCTTGGCATTAAAACTTCCTGAAACAAAGATATGGTGTTTAAAATACATCAGTTTCTGGAGAAAACATAAGAGAGTAAAAAAAAAAAAGCCAACACTTTTATCACATTTGAGATTTATTAATAAAGGACTATTTGTTTTTTGGTCATTTTAGCACAAATTATTGTTTCATTCAATTCCCATTTTTGTCTCAATATCGAGAACATATTTACTAAATAAAAGAAAAGGTTGTACCTTGCGTATTTTCATCTTCATGCACTGTTGAATTTCCAGCTATCAAGAGAAAAAAGTATGTTAGGTATGGATGCAGTACTGACAAGAAACATGTTCTAAGCTGTACATATTTGTGTACACACGCCTGACTTACTTTCATTGAAAAGGTTGTGGATAGCCTGCGTAACGTTCATTGAAGGGATTTCTAAACATTTGGCCAAAGAGGACAGAGCATGGCCTTGAACTGTGGGGGATTCATCCATCTGTCCACTGAAGAGCAGGCTCTGGATCAGGAGCTTGTGTTGCAGAAATGGGGCCAGTCCTGGGTCCTGACACTCCTCTGGTTTTCTCTCTGGCTCTCCCAGCAGTGCCACTGCCACATCCACAGCAAAAAGTCGACAGGCCATCTAAAGGGGATTATACGCAAATGTTTTGTTTCCCCACTGTTGGCAATTTTTTTCAATGAAAATTCAGCCTGGGGGGTGCTGCAAAAAAGTTTAAGAACCAATGTTGTGGTCGAAGATAACCAAGCCTTCTTTTGGACAGTCTGAGTGCAGGACGAGTAATAATAATAATAAAAATAATACATTTAAGCTATCTCATCAGCCCTAGACACAATGTGCATCTATCCACAAAACAGCTAACATCACCATATCCATGTGATTAGAAAATTAAAACAACCAATGATAAACAAATCCAATGATGAACACATGATGAGGCATGGTAAACATATGGTCACATGAGCAAACAAGTCATAGGGACGAGAATATCTAATGGGAAAAAAAAAAAAGATGTAAATTATAAAATAATTCACCCAATTGTTATCAGGCACTCAATGAGCTACCTTACCTTAGGGTGTCGGCTGAAGTTCAAAAGCCACCGAATGAAGCGACTGTAGTCCGTGTTCGTCATCTCCGATGTCAACATGCTCACAGCCTGGGCTCCGTGGCTGCGAAACTCACTCTTTTCAACCATCTGAATATCCAAAAACACATATATGAGCAGTGTGTGACTGGTCAGTATGGGCAGAGTTGTAGTAAAATATTTCATTCATGAAATTATAAAACACACCTGGACACAAATATGCTGCAACAGGATATGCAGGAAGGGTACGGCTAACTCCTTCAGCTCTTCCACAAGGTAACTGTCCACAGAAATATGAGGAGTAAGAAATGCTGCAAAAACTAAATTTGAAATAAAATGGTTTCAGCGGCTTCAGAATAAAGCCTTTTCCTACACAAACTATAAAGTCATATTAATTTTTTTTAATCTCCTTATTTACAAACCTTATGCTAAGATTATCTATTTAATAAAAAGGCACCTTACCTAACAAAACTTATAGTTTGGTCTCGAGTGGATAAGATGGCCTGGTTGACGACAAGGAGGGTCGGCTTTTTTCGGTTGCCTTTACTCATCATCAGGATCACATATAAAAGTTGGTGGAAAACCCTCCGCAGTGACTGGAATAGAAAGGCATATTTCATAACACTAGGAAATATTATCTAAATTTTCTACTCTAGGTTTATGTTCATTTGCTTTTACCTCTTTCGGATCTCCGTGTTTTGGTGAGCAGAGCAACTGCAGGCCATAGAAGGCCATCTCAGGAACGCACTTCAGCTTGGTGATGTCTCTGTGCAGAGAGCAGACAAATATCCTCCTTTATATCCTCCAGTGATCGTCTTGCTGTAAAGGCAAGCGTTCTACCAACATGTTTTCCACTGTGTTTGACTAAACACGATAGATTAAAAAAAAAGAAAAGAAAAAATACTTACTTCACAGGAGCAAATTCTATCTCCCCAATGACAGGCTCAAAGTACAGCAAATTACTTAAAATCTAGAAAGAAAAATCAAAGTAAATATGTGAGAGGCTAATTTCAGTTATAATGAAATGGGATGCAGGACTGGGTAAATACCCGTGTACAGTTACTGAGGCTCTGCGGTCTGTCTTTGAGTGAAAGTGTCTGCAGGAGTTTGAGGAGACTTTGAAGCAAAAGAAATAAGGCGTCTCTGATCTTCATCAGGTCTGAGCCAGAGAGATGAATCTCCTCTTCTTCTTCCTCGCCTTCCTCTTCCATCTAAGGAGAACCACGAGCCAATTATTAGGTAACATTTTTCATAACTACAGTGTGAATGAGTAAAATATACTGAGTCTGAGTGATTCCTTTCACTGGTACGTACATCTGTAAGGTCTTTCCTCTGAGGTCTGGAGCGTTTGCCATCTGCTTTAGAACTCTTTGAGCCGTCTTTTTTACGTTTTTTTCCTGAGTTCTCAGGCCAACAATGAGAGCTCAAGTCCAAACATGTATCAAACAAAATCTCATGGAAAACCTTGTTGGCAATACTCCCTGAAACAAAAACACACACACACACTCTTTTCTTTTACAAAAACTATAACTATATTTATATCATTATTATTATTATGACATTTCAGTTGCCAGTAGCTCTACATAAACGGTTATAAAGTGTTTCTCACCTGGCATTCCCAGTAACAACAAGTAAAGTGATGCTGCATGCAGGCTGTTCAATCTCTGCTCCACTTTGGCTTTTTTATTTTTTCCAGTAAGGACAAAAAAGGAAAGAGCAGCCACCAAAGACTTGACAGGCACATTGTTCTCCCCCAGGTATGCCCATATATTCTGTAAAACAAAATAATACCTCATGGAGTTTCTGTTCTTGCCAGAAAGAGGAAAAAAACCCAAGCAACAACCAGTTATGTATCAGCAAAGCTTAGAAATGATCTGCACAACACCAAAATACTGCTAAACATGCTAAGCTAACACTGCTAATATAATTTTCCTCTGATTGTCTTCTTTAGAGTTTACTGAGAGGTCAACATCCTAATAGATGCCCTGACAAAATTAACACAATTGTGGGTTTTTAGTGGAGCATCCCGAGTACTGAACAATTGACCTATCCAATAAAAAAAACCTTAAAAAAATAATAACAGTTGTATGTTCCACTGTAAAATAAAATATATTTAATGAAGGATAAAAATAGGTTTTACCTGTGATGCTTCATCCCTGGCTGCAGACTGCTGTAGGCCAGCATACTTAAGAATGCACTTATGGAGGTTTAAGAAGTGCTCTCCTCTGGCTGTCAGTTCTTCATCCAAGTCGACATCAAGTGGTCTTATCTCAGTGAACTCCAAGTCCCAAGCATCATTCACCCACGCTTAAACAACAACAACAAAAACAGTAGTCTGGTGAATATTGTAATCAAGCAGAAAATAAGCAGTGTTTCTTTTATTTTCACTTATTTGCTTTTTTTTTTTAGAACATCATCAAATCTCTTCCATTACCAAACATTGGTATAAAGTTGTCTATCTCAAGGTAAGGACTGCCTTTTCAATTGATGCCACTAGATGGCAATAAACCTAAATCATCTTTGCTTAATAATTGCTGCTCTCAGCAATCTTTTTTAAAATACCGAATACAAAATTTGTGTGAAACAGTTGCAAAATTACATGGCGATGTTTTTATTAAAAGACATAAAAATACAATAAAATGAAACATCCTGATTTCGTTATCAACGTTTAGTATTTCAACATGTGGAACCGTCTGCATCAAAACAAAGTGACTCAAAGTCGACTGGACATTACGATCACAACTGTCACCGCCTCACCATCCTGTTGCAGTAAATAAGTTCAAAACATGTACTCTGTTGCAGTAAATAAGTTCAAAACATGCACTAAATAATCGTTCTAATAGACTGAACATTTATGCACTTATTTTCTATCTACCGTATCATTTATTTATGTCGTTTTGATGTACAATTACAATTTACAAGATATTTTTCCGAGCCATCGACCCCATTTGAATAATAAACATCCCAGATATGTCATGACAATATCCACAAACAGAAGCATACTAAAACCGTTGGCAGTGGTTCGTTTTAATTTATTCTACTACTATGTACTATGCACTACTCTTGTACATGTTTTGTACATATACGAATACGAAACTTCGTACAGACTTTTTCCATCCGTTTGACACGTTTGGCAAATCTTAAACATCATTATCTTTGTCCCGTGAAGTAAAAGTTTGACAACTTATGTTTATGGTATGACAACAAATAACGGCCTCATCGATAAACTTATCGTAAATATGTAGTTATAATATACACGACGTATAAGCTTACCGTCGGTAATTTCACGTAGTTTCAGAAATTGCAGTGCAGATATCAACTCCATTTTGTGTTTGTATCAGCCCGCCAGAAATGTGTATAAGTGCGTGCGCAGCAGGAGAACTCCTCCACGCCTCCGTTCTATACGTCACGCCTACCGGCCAATGGGAAGCTTCTTTTTTGTCAGGATTTGCGAAGGAAACGGGTAACAACGGGTGAACGTCACAAGTCAACTTATGTTGCTAGAATTGTAGTTCTGGTGTTATAATAATAAAATAATAAAAATGTCTATTTTATTTTATTTAAGTAACTGGTGGTATTTGCAGGCTATGTGTCTCCAAACAGGTTACAGTGACCAATGGCCATTCGTTCACCAATGTCCTAGCCTTAAATGTTGTTATAGTGTGGCTAGAGTAGCTATGAGCTACACCAGGTAGGGGCAAACTAAGGCCCGGGGGCCGGCTGCGGCCCGTTCAGCTTTTTATTCCAGCCCTCCAAACATTTCTAAAAAATATAATTTATTTATATTATCATTATACTCCTGCAATACCCACGTTTCCCCAATAGATGGCGTAGAAAAGGATAAAAGCAAAACGTTGCCCACACCTGAGCTACACCAACACATTCTACAGATGAGGTGGTAACAGAGCCACATAATGATGATTAAATGACTAAAACACAACGATGTAATCACTGTAAAAGTCAGCTGTGTTTGTCTGTCTACACCTGGTTGACTGAGGTTAAAAAAGTGCTTTTGCTCCAAATGTAAATATTCCTGCCATAGTGTCAAGTTTCTTTTTGCATGTCCCCATCTGTGTAGGTGAGTTGAACAGCAGTATCTTGTGTGAAAGACTGGCCAGTGCTAAATTAGCATATTCAAATTATGCACGTTAAACTCAACTTTAAACTCAGTTTTTCGACCATCTAGTAGGCAGACATAAATTGAAAGACAACTAAAGGCTAGCCAATTGGGGTTTTTCTCTTCACATTTTTTCTCATTGTGACATTTTAAAAAGGTCTCAGACGTAAATGCTATTCAAACATTGTATATATACATGATGTATATTTATATCTGTACAAACCACTACTATTCAAACATTGTATATATACACATGATGTATATTTTTATCTGTACAAACCACTGTATGAATTGCTGCCACCTAGTGACTGGAGGCTTGTTATCACCTACCATTGGAAGCCCCTCACGCCCCCCCTAGCACATCACCTGCCCCACTATTTGAGAAGAACTGCATTAAATATTTATCTATTGGTGCATTTAGGACAAAGGACAAAATCTTATATCGAGGACCATGCTAATTTGCTAACTAGTCATGAAAATAGCTGGCTCAATCCCGATTACCGTAGCAGTTTATTGTTTGGTGTGGAGTTTGTGTTTGTACTGCGTAACTGACTATTTTAATGTGTCCCTTATTTATTCCCCCCAATAAACTCGCAGATATACATGAATATACGTGTATATATTTATTTATATATGTGTACATAATATATATGTGTATATTAAATATATTAATATATAATTATAATAATAAATATAATATATAAATATATTAATTTATTATAAATTATTATATTAATTTACAGGAAATTATAAAAATGTCCCATTAATAATGGGATACATATTAGGACTCCCATAATCCCAGTCTACAGCAAAGATAATTGTGGAAGATGGAAACATTTGGCTTACAACATAGTATATGTATCCTCTTGTATATGTATCCTGTCCTGCTTTACTACAGTAAACTTGTACAATTAAACTACCTTTACATTTGTCTCCTATACATCCGAGTATTTGACTTTTCCCCTGTGTTTTCTCCAGGAAACCCATGCCCTGGATCTCTGGGCCTCCCACGTCACATCAAGTTTAGGCTTGCTGTAGTACCACTTGCTGAGCAGCTCATCCATCTGCTCCTGTCTCGTTATTCCGTGAAGTTTCTCCTTTTCTGCATCCTCCCACTCCTCGAAACAGTGGCCGGCGATGAACGGGGGAGGAAGGTATACTGACACGTCTTCCCTCATTTCTTCGAAGAACTGCACCACGCATTTGTGAGCAAACTCCCGTGCGTGAAGGACACAGGTTTCATCGAAGAGCTTCTGCTCCACGTCCAGATAGTTGCTCCAGTAACGGGTCTGCATAGAGCTTGCATTGTCGTCCAGAAAGGGCTTAAAGATACGGGCCAGTGCTCCCAGTATGATGAGGAGGAGAAGAATGGACCAGCCAACTGCCTGTTACGGACAAACACACGTCAGTAGACTGCTGCACGCTATAGGCAATCAATAACAAAAGCAAAATATGGTAAAACATATAAACATTTATTTAAAAAAGGAAAAATTAGTGTCCAATACTTGAGAAATTTAATTATTCCCGCAACAAACGCTTATGCGTAGCTGTTTATTACAGACCAGGGTAAACCACACATTTTGATGCAGGGACCAGTACAATCATAACATAATTACCTGTAAATAAAAATTAGTCCAATATTTTTCCCTTTTGTTTTGCTGCAAATAAGTACAAATATATTAGGGAAAAAAAAGTATATTTCATGAAATATTTAACAAAGCATCACTAGCATGCAGTGTTTGTGCATTTTTGCCACTTTTAACATGCATCAAGTGGGCCGTATGAAACCTCCAAGCGGGCTGGTTTTTGCCCAGGAGCCATATATTTGACACCCCTGGGTTAAAGCGTTACTTGTAGTGTTTATTTGAACTTTAGAAAATACACTACTTCATCAGAGTCTCTGATTTTTGGTGGAAATGTTTCGACTCACTTGAGAATAGCAGCGAATATATCGAAAGACCGCCTTGCGGAAGGAGGAGTTCCTAAAGATGAGGTCCTCCTTACAGGGAACTTTGGACATGATGGTCATCACATTCAGATCAGTGTCGTTAGGAAACCCTGAGGAAACACGCAGACTACAGTTGACTTGACTGTATTGCTGTCTGTATTGTGATATGTACTAACTGCAGGGCTTTGTCAATGAACACAAGGTGTGTTAAATACCTGAAAAAAGTGCAGGGTCGACACTCACACTAAAGGCACAGATGAAGATTTTCCCATCCAGCAGTGTGACCAGGATCCATACCATTGGGGCCAGCAGCGCCCTCTGGATCATAGCAGAGAACAAGTACCTAAAAGTAGACATTTTATGATTTTATTGTCATCATCGTCAAGTTTATTTTTATATTGTACATTAGTAGAGTAGATGGCGCTCTGTCATTGGTGGGGAACCCTGTACAAGATCGAATCCCGGTTAGGGCGGTTGGCGCCTTCCAGTGGACTCACCCACTGGGCACACATTTACAGGTATTACTTTACATTTACGGAAAACTTTTATGATGATCTGATGTCAAAATATACTGGGATTCTCAAAAAAAATTATCATTTAAAATACATTTTGTATTTCTACATTTAAACATCAACTTAAAAATGTTATCAAACCACAAGTCTGTGAGAGTGACATTAGGATTTTGCCCAACAACTCAACAATTGCATAGCTGTATTTTAAAATATATTTCTTATTACATATAGGACCATATGAAAATGATATGCAAAAATGTTTTGTAGATACAAACACTGTAATAAAGTGTAGAGAGAGAAAACAAACAAACAAACATGCAATCAGAACGCTGACTCACTTGACCACAACGGGATTCTTCGATCGGTTGCCCACAGGTCTCATCCACTCGTCCATCATGACGCCTGCATGTCTGTTGATAAGGACTCCGAAGAAGAAGAGGATGACGGGCGGAACGATCATCACTCCCAGTGAGTAGAGTTTGTTGTACTGAGGCAGACACGGGCAGTTAAAGTCGAAGCTGGTGTAAAGCTTCACACTGACCAAGGCCAGGATGATACAGATGCCGTTAGAGATGGACTCCGAATTGGACTGGAAGTACTGCAGGACCAGCTTCAGACGCTCCATGGTTGAAAATCAAAACGATGGTCAAAGTGGACTTAACTTTGAAACACTGCACCTGATCCCACAAAATAAACAAATCATGTTAGGGAGGGGAGAAAAAAAAACAAAAGCTTCGTGCAAACAACCAAGCTCATAGAAAGGGCTGCAGCGAATCAGTGCTGACAAAGAACTGCGCGGCCCCACCCTTCCTCATTGTACTGTAAGATGTTTCAAAGAACAGGAAGCTCCTCACCGGACCTCAAACATATGGCTGATCGGGACATGTACTCTGTAAGATTCCCAGAAAGGACATAGTTATCAAATAAGAGTTAAAATGCTTTTTATTTGAACTTTAAACCACGACAACATATAAACCATGTACAGGAAGGCCTGTCCCTAACGTGTTGAACAATAAACTTTTTTTTTGTTTTGTTTCCAACTATGAACATCAACTTCAAAACTTCTATCGAGCAATAAACTTCTTTGAATTATGAACATCAATCTCCAAAACGAAAAGAATCGTCGTTGAACGAAAAGAGTCTGCAAACAAAACGGCATAACCGGAACGGAATTGCTGGTGCAGATTTGAACTCCTCAGCTGTGTGTGTTTTGGTGCGGCTTTCGTCGTTTCAGTAGAAATGCGTATTTTTCAAGTTTTTCCTCAGATCAATAGCGATGACTATTTGGCATCAACCACTTTGAAAACGCCAACTTTCTCTCTCTTCAAGCTCCCCTTGTCTTTGTCTGGAAGTGGAAATAGAAAAAAAGAACAAAAAAAAATCCCGGTTCAGACACCATGATATATTAAAAATGTATTCATAAAATAGAATATTCATAAACAGAAAGAAACTAACAACAGGCAGGTATGTGCGTTTTACAGCTGCTTTTATTTGTGACTAATTCAAATGGTGGAAATATGTCAAGAAAAATATGTAAAATTAATCAAATGTAATTAAAAATAAATAAAACGTAGAAAAGTATCAAAACTTTACACCTAGAACAACAAAAGTGCCATAACATTTGTTTTGCAAATGCTTTAAACAAATATAGTGCTTTTGTTTTAACAATAGCAATTTCTCAAACCTATCCTGACATTTAAGCATACTCATCAGAACGGCATAAGCAGTGTTAAAGCGCACGGAGCAATGGACTTGGAATGGAAATGATTGTGTTATTTAGCATAATTAGCAATACGTACACTCAAGTGTTTGAGTTATGAGTAGCGGTGTTGGTGTCAGTGAAATTCTACTCACTCAGTAAGTCACTGCGATCCAGCAAGATCTCCAGGTCTTTGTCACTGATCAACTTCCCCTTTGATGCTTTCACCTCCCTAAATGAAACACAAGTTACTTCCCATGTCATACATTTCAAGAGTTTGTGTTAGAAAATATCATTTGACAAAGGTGAACAGGAAAAAAAGTATTTCGTTCCTACTGGGCCACATAACTCATTTTTTGCCGTAACTCACATTCTGTATATCGGTGCCTATGTCGCTCACCTACGTTAACACACTGGAAAAACATCATAATGTAGAAAAAAATAAATACATCATTCTGATTTATATCTGGGAGCCATAATGAAGGGCAAAAAGTTCCCAGAAAAAAACAACACAAATGAAAGAAAGTGAACGCAGCGCAATATAGGGCGTACAACCGGTGAATGGAAACATGGCCGCATTCCCTCGCCAACTAGTTCCTGTGCAAAATTAGTTTTTAGTAAAAATTTTGTATTTTTTTTTGGCTCATAAATGCAAGGAAATATTTTTTATACTTTACATTATAAAAATGATCTAAAATGTCATCCTGCTAATTATCGCATCTTTTTTTCAATGCATGCACTTCTCCAGACTATACTGTAGGTCATAGGCAGTGGTTATATAAATGAGGGCAAAGACTTCAACCTATCAAACCATAATCACTGCACGACCCTATGCTTCGGTTTGAACCAAAAGAACCTCCACGAGGGAATAAATCATCTCTTACTTCTCTGGGTCTCTTGATTTAAGCAGATCCATCAGCTCATCCAGATCAATGCAGCTCTTACTTTGGTCAAGCTCTGCTTTCGCACCCTTGAATTTTTCTGGAAACATAAAATATAACAGAAAAAAAAAAATTTATAAACTGCTGGGATTATCTGGAATTACAGTCGTGAGCCTACTCACTCTTGTGAATGACCATTTGTTCAAGCTTTCTTTTGGCTGAAGCCCTCTCCACAATCTTTTGGTCGATGGTATTGGCTGTGACCAAACGGTACACCACGACCGGTTTGGTCTGACCAAGGCGGTGACAGCGATCCTGTGCCTGCAAGTCTGCTTGTGGGTTCTGTAAATAGGAAAAAAAGGGGCGGGGCATAAGAAAGTTTAAGAATGCCATTCTTAAAGACCACAGTACACTGTATTTTATGACGTATTTATACTCGCACACACCCAGTCGCTGTCAAAAATGATGACGGTATCGGCAGCAGTCAGGTTGATTCCGAGGCCTCCCGCTCTGGTGCTGAGCAAGAACAGGAACACTTCGGGATCCTCGGAGAACTTTTTTATCTGGGTAGAAAGACGGACATTATAAAGACTCTCTCAGTCTAACTGTAGACGCAGTTTCACATCAACAGTAGTAAGAGCTTGCTGTAGGTTCTCTGACGAGATTTACGTTTCTTTGGAGACTTCTTTTAGCACCTCAGGGCTGCGGTGTCAAACATGCGGCCCACGGGCCAAAACTGGCCCGCTAGGGTGTTCAGTCTGGCCCGCTTGATACATTATAATACACAAAGCCTATTATGTTCAGGATATTTTTGGTAAAATTACATTTCATTAAATATGAATATTTTAATTAGTGTAAATATTCATAAATTCAACCGAGAAGCTGTAAAATTTGAAGCACAGTTTCAATAGTTTTTTTTCAAAAAACTATTTTTAAAAGTATCCTCCTCAAATGCAAAAATACATAGAAATGTATTAGAAAATAGGAAAGTATTCATTTTTAACCTTCACTTTTCATTGTTGTGGCCTGCTATATCAAAGCAAAAAAGGAAAAAAAACAAACTTTTTTTAGTACTTACATTTTCATCTCTCTCAGCGAAGGACATGCTGCCATCCAGTCGGCTGTACTCGAAACCTCGCAAATAGCAGTAATCCATTAATATGTCCAGGATGGATGTCATCTGGCTGAAGATCAAAACCTGGACAACAGGTAATTACGCAAGTCAGTTATACACAGTACTGGGTTTTAGGTTGGATTAAACAAATGCCCCCTGTTTGTTTGCAGCCTTTGTCTTGCTGAGGTATTAAAGAGCTAATGTTGAGGACCGGGACCGTCTTCAACAACAAACTGGAGATGATCGAACATTCAAGTCGTCCCAATACCTTGTGTCTTGTCACGCCCCGTGTTACCATGGAATAAGATCTGTGACGGTAAAACTATCTACAGCTTTACCTTTGTAGAGCTTGACTGTTGTAGGATAATGACTCTCCTACTTTTGAGCCTCCTACAAAGTCGTTTCTGCTTCAGTTAGCGATCCTGCAATATCCCAAAATTACTCTATTATGTACCGTATTTTCCGCACTATAAGGCGCACTTAAAAGCCTTTAATTTTCTCAGAAATCGACAGTGCGCCTTATAAAAATACCTATTCCTTCTGGTTCCTTCAAAACAACAAATACGGTGACCATCCAGAACAAAAATACCTCACTCTGGAGGGGTGAACAACAACAACAGCGCCCTCCAGTGTCCAACTTAGGTCACTACACATCTCCACAAATATCTGTCCCCTATTGCTGACTGTTTAGTTTCGCTTAATGCGCCTTATAACCCGGTGCGCCTCATGTATGGAAATAGACCCGTTCATTGATATTGCGCCTTATGATCCGAAAAATACGGTACCTATCTATAGTCTACGAGTGGAGCCTCCATCTATGGTGGTGTTATAGATGGTGGGGGTGTCAAACTGATTCGGGATCAGGGGCCACACCACAACCTAATTAGATGTCAAGCAGGCTGGACCAGTACAATCATAACATAATTACATAATTTAATGTAATTTATTTATAATAACTATATATACATATATATATACATATACACATATATATACATATACACATATATATACATATACACATATATATACATATACACATATATATACATATACACATATATATACATATACACATATATATACATATACACATATATATACATATACACATATATATTTTTATATATATTATTTATATATATTTTTTTTTTTTTTTTTTAAATTTTACCTTGTTCCCTCTTTTTTTCAAGGCAGGCAGCAACCTGTCAAGAATTAGAAACTTCCCAGAGCTCTGCACCAGTTGCTCATCAATCTAGGAAAAAAAGAGAGAGCAGAACAGGTAAAAAAAAAAAAAAAAGAATGAAGTGTGAGGGATACCTTAGCAGATGGTTCATTAAAGGTCATACCTTGAACTCCTGTGTGACAGGGTCAATGGGGTACTCCACCAAGTAGGGGTGATTACAGCATCTCTTCAGCAGCATGAGGATATTCTGCAGCTTCAGGTTAATAACAGCATCCAATGGGCTCTGAATGTCCACCACTGCAGAGGATCTGAATGAAGCCAAAATTATAAAGAAGTCACTGAGAGGTGAACGTGTAATTTGGAGGAAAATGTGTATTCAAAGCGGAGAAAATGCCTTTTAGTTAGGCGTGTTTCGATAACCTAAAGTTGACTTATTCAGAGTTGATGTGACTAACCTTTGCTCCATCTCGGTGCGAACTCTTTCTAAATACTTTTCCAGGTCGTATGGTGTGTCCTTTTCAGTTTCTTTGTAATCCACCGGCTTTCGACTGTTACGCTTGGGCCTCCCACTCGACGTTAATGCTACCGGAGCTTCGGACTAGATAAACAAAGACAAGCAACCACTTTAAAAATAACCAAAAAAAAAAAAAAAACTACAACAAAACGTGTTACATATTCTCACATATTTTAAAAATTAGCTAGCTAAAAGACATAATACAAAAGAAATGTATAAAAAATTTGAAAATTCAACAACCCTCGTTTTTTAGTCAAAATCACGCAATTACATAAAAGGAAGAACAAGAGCTAAAACTATGGGATCATTACATGGGATAATTTTCTACGCCATCTATTGGAGAGACGGGGGTATTGCAGGCAAAAAGGCAGAAGTGTAATGATAATATAAATAAATTATATATTTTGAACAAGTTTGTCGGGTGGGATTAAAAAGCTGAACGGTCCGCATCCGGCCCCCGGGCCTTAGTTTGCCCAAGTCTGAACTAGGATGTATGTAGAGAAGACCCCAAAAAAAAAAAACCTGCAGCTTATGTGTGAGCCACAAAATTCGTTGTTCTGTTTGGTACTTGGTACCAAAATACAGTTACTACCTTTCCACACAATCTTAAGAACCAAGACCTGAGAGTGGATCAGCATTTACACAAACAAGATGCAGCAAAGAAAAAAAACAAAAACAAATCAACAACAACAACATTTTTTTTTACCTTTTCCTGCCCGAGCATTTTGGTGATGGTCTTGTTGACCACAGCAGTATAAAAGGCCTCCTGTTTGGCTGTGAGAGGAGCGTAAACGACAATCTCCTTTTTAGGAGGAACCTCCAGGGTTACGTCTGACTTCAGCCTCCTCAACAGAAATGGGGTGAGGATCTAGAAGCAAAGTTTAAAAAAAAAAAAGGAATAACGATCTGAAATCTGTCTGGCATTTTGTTGTCACACGAGTTCGTCAAAATGCACTGCATATCTATCGCTCATAGGTTTACAAACTTGGGAGAATGAATGAATTATCATTCATCTTGGTCATGAGAATGAGGAAAAATGATTTAAAAAAAAATGAAACAATTGGTCAATTCACCTGGTGCAACATGCTTAGGATATTTTGCTCCCGCTCAGCAGCCACGACATTATCAGCCTCGACAAGCGTGTCAATGTCGAACCACGACTCAAAGCTGCACAAGACAAAGCAGAGGTTACCCATTCAATAGTAAACAAAGAGAGAGAGAGAGAGAGAGAGAGAGAGAAAGAGAGGAAGGGGAAGAGAGAGAGAGAAAGAGAGAGAGAGGAA
>NC_024318.1:16456380-16487454 GCF_000523025.1 Cynoglossus semilaevis | reverse complement strand
GAGAGACCATTTTTACCTCTTCAGGTCATCGAACACCTCTGGCAGTAGGAAGTTGAGCAGGGACCAAAGCTCCGCCAGGTTGTTCTGAAGGGGTGTGCCCGTCAGTAGCAGCTTGTTGTCGGTGGGAAGCATCTTCAGTTCGCGCACCAGTCGACAGTTGAGGTTCTTGATGCGGTGACCTTCGTCCACAATGAGATACTTCCACTGGAATCGCTGCAGAGGAAAAGGAAACTTGGAACAGTTAACTACAGCTTACTACATATGTAATTTCAGCAAGTTACCTGTAGGGCCTTTAAGATTTTATTTTTTTACCTCTGTCTTGATTTGGTTTTTGGTTGATTTGAATATCGGATATTCTTCCTACCACTTATTCTGTTATACAGCTGTTTCGCCTTTTCTCTAAACTGCACATTTCTCAAACATCCGTGAAAAAATGATCATTTGATGAACTGTTTGGCTGCTACTTTTGGATTATTTTTATTGCGCCATTTCTACTTTGTATTCTATTTTTTTTAAAAATCTATTTTTTATTTTGAAATGCATTTTAGTTCTATTTGTATTTTGATCTACTTTACCTCATCTGGTTTCCAGGTTATGAACTAAAAATAATATAAAGATAATATAATGAAAATAAAAATTAATAACATCATTTGAAAACGTTTGGCGGGCCGGATTAAAAAGCCAAATGGGCCGCATCCGGCCCCCGGCCCATAGTTTGCCCATGCCTGTTCCTATATGTAAGTGAGGAGAACTCACTCACTTCTCACATTCAGTGTTGAGAATATATTAAAGTCATGGGTTATTAATATTAGGATCAATCTGATGTTTCACCTGCTGAATATATGTAATTATAGTTTTTAATTTGTCTGATTATACCAAAACCATATTTTCTACGTCTGTGCAGTGTTAGGAACCTGAAATATTACCTGCAAAAATTTCCTGTCAATCATCGAGATCTCAAAAGAGGTGACGACCACCGGCAGCATGCCGAGGGAGCCCTGAGGTCTGCGAAACTCCTTAAGGACTTTGGCCCTCTCTGACTGCGGTCCGTGGTAAAGCAGCACAGAAACCTTTAAAAAACAAAAACAAAAAAAAAACCACGATGCCACGCAGAATGTTACATACAGCATTTAAAACTAAAAATTCAGACGAATATTGGAATATTGTTGTGACTCCGCCGAGTGTGAGTTAAATCACAGATCTTATCGATCGCTTCTTACCTCTGGTGTGAAACGTTTGAATTCACTAATCCAATTGGGCAAAGTTGAGAGCGGCGCAACAACCAGGAACGGGCCCATGACTTTTTTTTCTATCATCATGGCGATGTGGGCGATGCACTGAACGGTCTTTCCTAGTCCCATCTCATCAGCAAGGATTCCGTTGATACCGTTCTCCCACAACATCTGAACGCACAAAAACAATTGAATAACAATTAAAAAAAAAAATCCCTCTTTGTTCCCTTTTATCGTAACTATCACAAGTTGACGGATGAAAAGAATTTTGGACTAAAACAAAACTTAAAAACACAGCATGATCATGTGACATAAATCCATGTTGATATAGCAGTGACTGACCCGCAACCACTCGATGCCTTCGATCTGGTACAACTTCATGATGCCCCCGGTGAGAAGCTCTGGCTGCTGGGCTGGGACAGGCTGGCCGTCCACTTTCCTGTGAGGATCCAGAAGGTGCTTGGCGTTGTCCCGCACTCTCTCCGACAGACGATTCTTGATGTCTTGGTTGGAATCAGTCATTTTCTCGATGTCCTCTGCTTGCAGTTTTTTCTGCAGCGATGTGCCGTCCTAACATCGCGTGGGATGGAGTCGTGATTATGAAGCTGGATTTGTGCTTTTATTTGACTTTGAAGAATAAATATCAATCCTCACCTCTTCCTCCGTTTTTGCTTTCTTAGCGTGAGACATTATTTCCTAAAATTCAAAAAAAAAAAAAAAAAATATTGAGAAATAATGGCAATGCATTGCCATTACCTGCGGAGGGCAGCGTGAGAGACCTTACCTCTTTTGTAATGACATCTGATATTCTGTATTCTTCATTTCTTCTCCTTTTCCTTCCTAGTTTAGCATCATCTATTTCAACAGTTAAAAGGTTTAGGCAGGTAGAAACTCCGATGTTTGTCTTGTAAACATTAAAATTGTATCTCAAAATGCACTCACCTTTTCCGTGTTCGGCATTCTGTGTGCCCTATATAAAAAACAAAACAACAAGATCACAGGAATTCCACAGAAATGACAAACACTTAGGTTTATTATTACATTTAAAGTAAAACCCTCAAACCTTATTGTCCAGGTTCTCCTTCCGGGGTTTCTCCTAAAGTACAGGAAAAAACACACGGATTTGGAGTGGGGGAAAAAAAACTCTGTCACAAATACACACACATACAAACACAATACCTCAGCCTGCTGTTGCTCCATTTTGGTTAGGAGGAATTTGGAGTAGATGTTGCTCTTCTGAAGCAAATGCTGAAGTCTCTTGAAGCGCATGTCATGAGAATCCCTTTCCAATGACTTGCGGGCCTGGAGTGTCAAACATGAATCCCTCATTATGATGTCCACGTTGTCTTTTCAAGCAGGCGATGTGATGAATGAAAACAAAGATAGCTTTTTTTACGAGGGTAAAAACAAACCTTTTCAATCAGCTCTTTTTCTTTTCTCTCTCCTTCCTCCATCAGTTGCCTCTCTTCTTCCTCCATTTCCTTCGTGATGAGCACTTCGGGTGTCATTGGTCCGGACGTCGCGGTGTCACCTTGAACAATGAAATGAAATTTTTTAAAACATAATCACGTTAATACTTCTTAACCTCATCAAGGGCGGCGTACGTTCGCCCAAAAAGCTGACGCTGCAGCAGCCTCACAGCTGCAAACAGCTGACCCCGAGTCCCTCAATCTTATCTCTGGAGACTTCAACAACATGAACACAATCTCAGGCCACAGTAGAAACAGCAGAAGTACAGCTGCAGTGAGGGGGTGAGAAGGAAGGAAGAAAGATTTGACTTTTGCCATCATCTCCACCCCCCGTCCACCGAGCTAGTCCGTCGTCCAGTCGGTAGGTACTCACACCCAAACTCTCACTTCTGCTCCTCCTCCTTCGTGCACTAAAACTTTATTAACTTTACTCCTCGCTGGAAATGCGCACTTTGATTTTTTTTTTCCTACTTAGTATATACTGTGATTACCCTGCTGTTAATGCTACATGTCTGTCATGCCATGTCATTCATAAATGAATAAATAATGTCATTAATAAAGTGTTATCTTATCTTATTTTACAAATCACTAGTCTACACTACACTGCTATACCACAGAATTAGTTAACTCAGAAACGTAAGATTCTAACTACTCCTAGCTAGGAAAAAATAAGTGAGACTTTTTTTTTTTTTTTTTTTTAAACCAACAAATTGAAGACCCATTTTCCATCACTGTTTCAACTGGCTTCTCGCACACGTCTGGATCAGGAGAGCCGTTTGACAAACTGTCACAATCGTTTGTGCTGTGGAAAAAAGTGAAATACAATTGAAATGAATGAGCCTTTTGTAATAATTACAAAAGTACACACCGACAATACAAAACCAAACATTACGACTTAACAGGTCTTTACCAAAAACGACCAACATGCAGACAATATTAAACGTTAAAAAGGAACAACAACTGTCAATGTAAACTCCACCTCACCAAAGTTCAGTGGCGAAACAGACATTAAGGTTGTTGTAAAAAATGTTTAAAAAAAAGGTACATGTGCATTTGTTGTTGAAACCAAATTGAGTATTGATGTTTCTTTTTATCATTTTGGATAAATAAATTTTGAGTATTGGTTCTTTTTATCATTTTGGATAAATAAATTCGTTTTTGGTTGTTCCACTGACATTGTTTTCTCGACGTTTCTATAAACATTTGGTTTCAAATAGGATTTTATTCATAAGTTTGTGCAATAAAATAAAATGTATGCATTTTTTTTTTTTGGCTCTTTGTTTACGTGACAGGAAATTCACATTCACACAGGTTAGCGAAACACCACATTTCACTTTTCAAATTCGCTGCTTAATTGTACACATACTTATCAATCGCGCGACTCAATTTTGAATCATGCACATCACAATTTATCACGTATTCACGTATATCATTCGGGTTGAGCTGATTTTGTGCAACCTTTCTTGCACGAAGCATCGATTTTTGCTCGAAAATGTTGTTAAAAACTACAGACAATTTAAAATTGAACTTAATTACGCATTAACCATCCATATACATTTTCTGTTACTCGTCTTGCAGGCTTTAATAAAAAAAAGGATGACTTAATTAATGCGACGGTGGTCAAATGTAGACAATTGATACACGTGCAACGTCCAAGCTGTTGTTAACAATGTCAATCTTACCAGCTCATTGCTTCCAAGAAATAAGTTGTTACTAAATAAACGAAAAATAAATAATATCTTAAAAGGACATGAATAACTTTCGTCAAACACCCTCGAGTTTACACGCTGCCGCCCCTGAGAGCGCTTGCCTGACGTTGTCCAGTAATCCGGGTAGAATGTGTCAAAACAAAAGCAAATTGCCCATAATTGTTTAACGGTTAACGTCTGAGACGTGTGGTTATCTTATTTTGAAGTCAATTTCCATTACATCCGGTTTCAACTCGAACACGTTTCAGCTGTACGTTTTGTGATGGGCGTTGCTTATTTATTTCGCGCCAAGTCCGACTGAACCACTGTCTGTAGTACAGGGTAGCTGTCATTTATAGTATGAAAATTGTACTTTCTTGATAAACAATACCCTGCAAACATGATTGGGGAAATCGTTATATCAGAATTTACTGCCATGTTTTAATATAGGACACATTTAATAGTTAGTAAGATGTGACTTAGTGTGTGTGGCTGAGTTGAACGTAGTTACTACTTGCAAAAGCGTCAACATAGCCGCCATGTTAGGGAAGTCATTGTTGAGCCAGTTGCTGTGCACACTACTCCTAAAAGCTGCACACAAACGTGTGCTAAAAGCTTAAACTTGCCAGCTTGTCTTGTTTTTATTTTAGTTGTATTGCTTTGAAATAATTTTATACTCACTGATTTAGCTAAATTCTTTGCCAAAACACCTGACACACACACATATATAGATAGATAGATAGATAGATAGATTTTTATGCAGCAGATGTTAAAATAAAATAAAAGGACAGACATAAATCATTGGATACTATTTATTACATATGCCGACAGAATGACATTTTTTATAAGCAGGCACATCACCAGCACCAATCGAGATGCAATGTATTGCTAACTAATTTAAAGCATATCTGTAAAAGACTTGGATCGTCCTCTTCATTGTGTATGGCTACAGGGTACAGTTAGCTTCTGGGGAGAGTCGACATTTGGCTACTGTGAGATATGTTTCCACCTGTAAAACATAAACACAAAAAATGACTACACCCTCATCCACCCAAAAAACAATCCTGTCATGTCCATGTTGTAGTGCTTGTGTTTAGCACACCATCGCTCAGGCAGAGATCCTTTATTTTATTTTTGTTCTCTTTGGTAGCGCTCAAACAGTTACACAGAACCATTTTGTCATCATTGCACCATCAGTAGTACCTTGTGCATGTCCTTTTTGAAGCAGGCCAGCAGTTCGTAGTTCCGCTTTTGTGATTCGTTGCCGCCCAGGTTCTCATAGAAGTTTCCAAAAGGAGTTACTGGGAGAGTGATGCTGTCAGACATCTCTGCTCCATCACTGGCCTGTAGGGGGAGGTGTCTGGTTACATCAAATCAGTATGTCTGTAGTTTATTTGTGTGTAATCTTTTATATCTACTTGTGGGGACAAATAGCTATAAAGGATTACACATGGCTTTATAAGGACACGATGCAGTCATTAAATTAAAGGGCATTTTGGGATTCCAGTTGTAGAATTAGAATTAGCATTAAGTTAACGTTTGGGTTAGGGTTAAGAAGTACATGGTTAAAGTCATGTTAATGGGCTAGGTCAGGCGTTATGACTAAAATTATATAATTTGGAACATTTGGTGGGCCAGATTAAAAAGCTGAATGGGCCGCATCTGGCCCCCGGGCTTTAGTTTGCACGTGGTCAAGGTATGTATCTAAGTATGTGTGTTTGTGTGAGTGAACGTGTGTTTGCATTTGCTTGTTTTCACCTCGATCAGCATCTGGATCCCTTTCTTCAGATCTGACAGTCGATGTAAAACCTGGTTGCGGGGAAACAAATTCCATGTGATGAAGTGAATGGAGAATTCCCAGGAGTCAACCAGTCGTTTGGAGATCAACAAGAGATTCAGGACCTAAAAGAAACAAACAAAACAAATGAATGTGACTGCTGTAAAGTTGATATATATTAGAATTGTGTTATATTATATCTTAGATTTGAACAACTTAACTGTGTCCTGACGAGTGGAAATTTGCAAAAACACTTTTTTTTATGTTCTTATATACTGATCTTGAAGTCCATAAAGGTAAATGTGTTTTGTGACAAGGCTCACATACATGTAAAATCAAACTGACTTGATTAAGTCCGACCAATCGTCTGGCTCTTTTCACTTCTTGTTCTCTGCACTTCAAACATTTTTACCTCTATTTTTTACCAGAGTCACATCAGTGGTGATTTGTCAAAGACATCAACTGAAGCCTATCTTCTTGTGAAATGATTACATTTATTTACATTTCACTTAATGCATATAAACAAGTCAACGTCAGCTATTTGGCACAGATTTTAGGTTTTACAGGATCCAGGTTTTTTTTTCTTCAATGTTTTTTCATTGTTTGTTCGTAACATGTCAGAAATGGAATATGCATTTGCATGTCTGAAGTTTCTCGTTAATTTACTCACTGAGCTGCGCTGTGTCTCATGCTTGTTGTCGGGGATGATAATGTTATCAGGGTTGCAGAAGTCTTGATGGAATTTGTTAAATTGACGCTGATCCTCAGTTTGTAGTGAATTTTCCTAACACACACACACACACACACAAACATACATATATACAGTGCATGTTAGGACATTTTCGTTGATGCATCAGACCTTGGTGTGCTGATGTGAACTTGTATGTAACTTGAAATTTAGCAGAAAAAAAATAGGATTTAAAATTTTTATTCTCTAATCTATCTATCTATCTATCTATCTATCTATCTATCTATCTATCTATCTATCTATCTATCTATCTATCTATCTATCTATCTATCTAGTCTCAGCTAATGTAAAATAAATGGTAATAAAATGTGTACACTTACAAAGTCGGAGAAGTATTTCTGAGCAAGCAGGTGAAGATGCTGAACTTTGCTCACAGCAATGGAGAAACGCCGCTGGTCTATAACCGGCTGCGTGGATACACTCATACACAACATGGACAACAGTAAAACAACTGAGAAAGACGGACAACACGGAAAAAAAACAAACAAAAAAAAAACAGATGAGGAAATGACAACAAAAACATTAAAAAAGAAGTTATGATAAAAATAAAAAAAGTCACTCACGTTTGTCCATGGCTTGGTTTGGTTCTGATTCTGACGTTTTCTTCAGTTCACTTCAGCTCTCTGAGTCTACTCTAATGTCATTTGTACATGTGTTTTATAGCAACAAAACCCGATGAGTAAATTCATCAAAAGAAACATGAAACGAACAAACAACCTCCGCGTGTGCGTGCGCGCGTCACTTTAATAATAATATGTAGTGACGTTTTTTTAAACGTGTCAGAGGTGAAAACATATAGGCTCAGATTTAATTAAAGATGTATTTAATTTTTCCTAGCGGTGATTTTGCAGGTACTGTATGTGTGCGTGTGGGCGGGCGGCGAATGAGGGTCAACATAAGGTTACAGTAGGGGTTTAAATATTGCCTTCCCAAAGACACGGATGAGTATGCATATGTACAACTGTCACGTTACGTGTTACAAGTAATGTGACTTGTTTTCCAATTGAAATGCTGATGAATATTGGAACAGAGTTTGATACACCTGAAAAAAAAACCAAAACTTGACATTTCAATAACAGTGATCTGAGGCTGGATACTCCACTGTTACATCACAAAAACCATGAATAAATTCAGTTACTGCCTGACACTGGTCAACAACACTATTACAAAAGGACACGGGGATTACCGCACATAGAACTGAAGGGAAGATTTTTGTGGGTTATATGAGGGTTAAAGTTCCAAAATTACAAACAAGTATTTATCGGTGACACGGCAGGACATTTACAGCATCTAATTTTTAAAAAATTATATATATATATAAATATATATATATATATATATATATATATTATAAAAAAGGCACACTGTCAGCCCATAGAGACCATAGGTATATGGAGTGCCCTCTATTGAAGGCCTATAAGGGTTGGTTTGGTTATACTACAGGCTGCTGACAAACAAAACAAGTTTTAATGTTTGACCTGTGTGTTGCTCAGGGGATGGACCTTCTAATATTTTTAAAATAATTTTGTTTACTCCATATAGACAGCTGACTATATATATATAGATAGATGGATGGATGGATAGATAGATAGATAGATAGATAGATAGATAGATAGATAGATAGATGTTAGTAGGTTAGTAGAAGTAGATAGATAGTGATAGTAGTATTAGTAGGAAACTACTGTTGCCGTGTATGGTGTTGATTGCAATCTCAATCATTATTTATTATTATACTTTAATTTTACTACTGATAACCATTGTTTTATATATAAAGACATATATATATATATACAGTATATATGTAAATATATGTATATACTCCCACACACACACTATTTATACCACATTAACTCTATTAATAGTTGATACTTGATATGTATACATATATCTGCTATACATCTATATATATATATATAAATATATATATAGATATATACACACACACACATATATACTGACTGACAGACTTTCTGTATATACAGTATATTCAAACTTTCTGTATATATCTTCAGGATTCTTGTATATATATATTCGGCATTTCTGTATATATATTTAGACTTTTTGCATATATATTTAGGATTTTTGCATATATAGTCAGGATGTTTGTATATACATTTAGACTTTTTGTATACATATTCATACACTTTCTGTGAATATATACTGGCCAGGCTCCTGTATCTTGTGCCCACATAGCGGGGCGTTAAAAAGTATTTAAAAAAATAACAGCAATGCGACACCAGCAGCTTCGATATGAACGTCATTATTTATTCACTCTTCGCTGCTTCTCTTCTCCCCTTTTCGCTCTTTTTTTTTTTTTTTTTTTTTGGGACCCCCCTTTTTCCGCAACCCGGAAGAAAGAATGAACAATCAAGGAACCTGTGAACAAATCAATATTTTAAAGACAACACAGTACACTACGTCATTTGACAGCTATCAAACAAAAAAAATCTTCAAATAAAAGTTAACATAATTCACTCTTTGCATTACTGTTGCTCTTTTCCTTTCTGGAAGACGTAAGTAATGATCGTCAGCACAATGGACAGCGTTATCAAATAATAACATTTAGAAATAATATATTTCCAAACAAGTATTTATAACGAATTATAATATATTTTTTATTTACCCTTATACGTTACTCTGTATCCCTCACAACAAGGAGCTTAGATTGTTAACCATTTTATGACATGTAATCAGTTCTTATTCAATTTAACATATTTATTACATTTTCACAGCACTCACTGTTTTCTTTTGTAATACTTGGATTACAAATATAACCATGACATATGCAGGGGCTGTTGTGGTCAAAAGGGGTTCGATTTTTGGTATATACAGTATACAGACTTAGTATTATTACAGTCAGTCACAATACAGTCTTATTATATATATATTCAGACTTTCTGTATATATATTCAAGGATTAACTTCCTGAACGGCATGCCATAATATATACATAACTGTATATACTGTATATATATATAAAGATATGTATATACATTGATATAGATACAGTTATTCCACTTATTTTCTTAAGATATATTGTGTACTAACCTCCTTATAACTTTATTTTCCACCCAAATAATTAAATATTTAATAAATGAAATGTTTTTTTCTTAGAAGTCCACACAGCGGCCCTTTCTCTCCCAGTCTCCATAACGTGTGGGTTCTGGCCCCCGGGGCCCCCCTCTCTCTTTGGTTTCTGGGTTCACGTCATCAGGGAACACTGGGAGAAGAGCAAGACGAGAGCAGATTAGCTTTATCATTCGAAGCAGGAAGTTCTTGCTACAGCATGTTGTGATATTGAAACGTACAGCTGGATTAAAGGTGTATATATCCCTATAAAAATATACAGACAATATACATACAATATACATAGAAGACCGGATTCGGAACATCTAAACATTACCTGTGCAAAGTTTAAGACCGCTGAAGCGCCACAGAACAATGTTTTACTGAGGACCTAGCCTAAGCAAGGGCAAACTAAGGCCCGGGGGCCGGATTCGGCCCGTTCAGCTTTTTAATCTGGCCCGCCAAATGTTTCCAAATTATATAATTTATTTATATTATCAGTGCTTTAAATGTAATGATAATGAAGTATTATCATACCTTTTTCTCTGCAATACCTATGTTTCCCCAATAGATGGCGTAGAAAATGATAAAAGTATCTTAGCCTTTATACATGACTTCAACATGTCATTTATCTTAGTTCGCACGAACGCTCCATCTATCTGCTCCTGACCTCGTAAACAGTTTTCTTGTTTATCACTTGTTAGTTAATTGACACCTTCCATCTTCTGTTGTTTACCTGTTTGGTGAATATGGAAAGTGTTTTATGAGATTTTAGTGGAGATTTTCATTTTAGCATTGATTAGCATTGACGTCTATGTTTATATAAAAGACAGGACGTGACATCACTCTAATTCTGTTGGCTATTTCTGCTCTGGAACCAGAAACGTGGGGCTTAAGAGGTTGGTGTCAAATAAACACAGACCACCATTGTTTTGTTCTCACCCTCCAGGACATCATTCTTCTTCTCTGGGAGGTCCAAACGTCCCTGTGGAGTCTTAGCTTTCTGCGTCATCTCCTTGTCTGTCGCTGCTCCGCTAGCTGCTCTTGGACAACCTTGGGAGAATATTAATTGACAGTAAGACGTCGAGAGACTGGATAGTAACAGGTGGACAAAATGGACGTCTTAATTAACAAATACAGTAACAGGTACAAGGAACCACCCATGACACTTGCGTATTTTGTAACGATATGAAAAGGGTTTTCTTCTTTCTCATTATATATATAAAAAAAGTGAATCTGACGGTACTGTGATAAGTGTTCTACAATAATATGGAAGAGTTGATTCGTGTCAACGTATTTTCGTTCTGTATTCATATATGCCGGGTTTTTATTAAACAGCATGACTCATTTATATATTATTAACGAGACAAAAACATAATTTCAGGTGTAGGGCGTAAAATAAGTCAACTAGAACAGATTGAACATTTAGAGATGCCAGTGAACGGACTATCACAGCTTTGTCGGCTCTTTACCGTAAAACCTAGGTAAAGGTGCAATCGTTTTAATTCACTAAATGTTAACCTACTCTACCGTGACGCACATGCGTAAACTCTGATAGTTTTAAGAGGAAATTCGTCTCCAACGTCTCATTTCCCACTTTATTTTCACATTTACATCCGCTGTGTTCAACCTTTACAGTACCACACAGGCAGCGCAAGACTAATACAAACAGTTGAACTGACCTGTAAAGAGACGGTCCACTGCTGGAACCACGCTAACACCATTATATATTCTGTTTATTCCACCGAGGCACCTGAGCAATGACATTTCTGCAGCAACTGCCTCGTTCTCTGTTCAACTTTACCATGAACGTCATAATCACGCGACTCAAAAAAAAAGTTACGCAATGGCGTAATAACTATTTTGGACCAACAGAGGGAGACAAAGTACTATATAAAATAGTATATATTGTTTGTTTGTTTTTCAATTAAAAATAGACACGAACCTCCTACCGTTTTGCGTATTTGTTTCCAAATGTATTTTTCGTATGTGTTTTTGTATTTTCAGGGAAGGTGGCGCTACAATCCAAACTCCTGTTCATCAATATAAACCACAGATTTAAACTCCTGGAGACCGCTTACGTGGGTGGATAACACTACTTAATTGAGACCAATTTCGTTAACAGACTTTGTAGTAGCAGTCTTTTTTTTTTGTATTTCTTATCATGTGTATTAAATTCTCCAAACTTATAATGACCTTCTATTCTTTGAGGTTCATTTACAAAATATGCAACCGTCCCAGGTCGTAGATGCTATCTATTATGGAACCTAAAACTGTTTGCTATTAAGAATGGCTTAAGATCAAACTCCCCCGTAACACTGATGCAATATTTTAACATTGCTTAGCTTCCTTTCCACATAACCTGTACAGTGAGCCGCCTGCTATTGTCTACCACTTGCTCAATTTTTGATTGAGCCTAAGCAACCCACTAGCTAACCCCACCTCCATCTGCTTTGGATTAAACATTTCTTGACTTGTCCAAAAAAAAAAAACATTATTGTAGATTTTATTCAAGTATTTATTTCCTTTTTACAGTTCATGTACATATCAGCTGGTGTAAAAGTAACATTGAGTATAAAGATCCGCACCCTGCAGAGACTGCTACAGTGACGGTACTTGTTGCTGCCATTTAAGTATTTTACACTTTTATTTTACACATGTACTACACAGAAAGTTTAGTTAAGAACCTTGGATTCCCATTCATTCCACTATTCATCTGTAATTTCCTTAATTTATCATGGGCAGTGTAAACATATTAAATTAAATAATGATCACGATGACGAATAGGCCTCACTTCCTGTTCCTGTGCTCATTTTAAACCTTTAATGGTTTTCATTTTGTCTCCTTTGTCTTTAGTTGTCACAGCTGCTGCAAATACTAATGCCATGAACTCTTCAAGCGTGTTAACCCTTATCCACAAGAGCATTTGATATTTCACTAGAAGGAGGTAAGAAAAAAAAAAACATGAGCTTGAATCTTCACACACATCTTTTCTCTGTCTATGGCCGATCTTTTTGATTGAGGCTATAACAGCTGTAGTGAAAAAAACACATAGTTTTTATAGTTGTCCAGTTGGATCAAGATTTTTCCTTGTCTTTACATTGCAGTGACCTCGAATAGCTTTAGGCTACATCAGGAATTAGCTCTGAACCCGCTCTTGTTAGTAATAGTGATGATCAGGTCGATGGTTATTGTACGGCTGGAGGCTCAAAATCGTAATCATATTCGATTGACGGCACTAATTGTTGTCCTAATAGGTGTTTTTCAAATAAAAATTGGAATATTTAACTTTTAACATGGCAGTGAATAAACAAAGACCTATCATGAATAACAATAAGTTATATATACAGTTCTTGACGTAGGGCGAGATTTACATTTAGGTTTAGAGTAAATAAATAAATGCTGCTCAGTTGTCATGCAATTTGCTGTGGGTCTGTCTCCATATTTACATTACTAGAGAAATAAACTAGTTTACTATACAATGTTAGAAATATAATTTTATGCGCGGTATTACATCATGACTTGTGTCATTGTATATTTCTGCTCTGCACACACCTGTGCACAAATCCACACATACACACTGTCCCAACTGCGTTTCCCCCGCGTAGTACCAAAGTACTTTTAGTAGTAGTATTCGAGTAGAGAAATGGGGAAAAATATGTATGTTAAACAAAACACCTAAATCACAAAGAAAAGTGCATCTGCAAGCATGTGTCCTTGTCTCCTGACGTAGATTCGACCATGGAGTTACTCCAATCAGCCACAGGAGGTGCTGTGGTTAGTAGAGAATCTGCGTCTCTTTCAGTTCTTTCGCTGTGTTGAAGCTACTCGCAGGCGGATATGTTGCTGATCTTGGCAGTGTTCTCAGTCCACGGCTGCAGATTCTGTAGGGCGAACAGCGAACTGTTCTGGAGACACAGCGGGTCCTGGGTCAGTGGCTGGTTAAGAGCCTTCTGGAACGCTTCCTGCTGTAGCTGCATCACGATGCGGTTCGCGTGCTGCCGCTCGGCCTCCCTCTCCTCTGCCGTCTGTCGTCTGCGGAGGAAATGGAAATACACATCAGCATACAACAACCAGGGAATGTTAAAAATATCAGCATACAACAACCAGGGAATGTTAATTTAACGAAATTAAAAAAATACGCCAAGATCAAAGTTATTAATATTATTTTGCTTATCTTATCCTGTGTGTCGTTTCGCTGAATGCAATTTTTAAGGACGATTTACATTGATTTTTATAGTTCATTCCGTTTCATTGTAAAGATTAAATATGAACATAAACGGCATCGCTGTGGCCTATAAGTATTTCACAACTGACCAAATTAAATGTTTCCAACACGCAAATACATTATTAATCAAATGCAACTCTTTAAATAGATTTAATATTGGCGTGTTTCTACTTGTATTTGAGTAACACGGTATCAATTTATAATATTTTGGATATCTCAACTTAATAATTAATAAAATGAAATTAAGAATTAAATCCAATATAGTATTAAATATATTTGCCAACGTAATGACCGTCGGTAAGAGATGAGAACGGATTTTCAAAAATAATTATGGTGGTAAAGAAACGGAATTAATACGCAATAAAATACTAATACTAATAAATACAGTTTAATGCATAACTGCGAAAATAGCGGTGCGCTTCCCCTTAAACTCGAAGTGTCTTCATATGGAGCTCAGTGATGGAATGACGACTTGTCTAACGAGGAAAGGGGGGTTTAATTAAAAAAAAAAAAAGTCATTTCCCTCCATGTTTCTTCGTTTGCAAACTAACTTTAAATTACTGTTAAGTTACTTCAAAGTCAACACATTATAAGGACTTTTTTTTTGTAATTAAAATGCGGGGCCTCTTGTTCATATGTGGCTGATAATAATAATAATAATAATAATAATAATAATAATAACAATAATAATAATAAAAACAACAATAATAATAATAATTACCACATTATTATTAACACCATTAGTAGTAGTAGTATTAATAGTAAGTGTTGTTGTTGCTTTTGTTGTTGTAATCTTTTAATTTTATGTTACTGTCGTTGCAGTTGTTGTTGTTGTTTTTTTTTTTTATTAATAATTGTACCTCCATTTTGTGCGTCTGTTTTGGAACCAGGTTTTGACCTGAGCGTCCGTCATCTTCAGGGCTTTGGCCATGGCGGCTCTCTCTGCTGATGCCAGGTACTTCTGCCGGTGGAACAGTTTCTCCAGTTCACAGATTTGCAGGCGCGTGAAGGACGTCCTCGGCTTCTTCCTTCTCGGAGGCGTCCGGTTCTGATATGGGTGACCTACACGTCGTGTTATAGTGGTGGGTGAAATGGACACTGGACAGGAAGGGGAGGACAGGACAGTTGAGAGTATAACTGTGCAACGAAGAGAACGTTAGCGGAGGCTAATGAGTAGCTGAGCAGCAGCCACACGTCCTTATGTAGTTACAGAAGTGATATTTGCGCGGGAATGAAAATGATGAATTCAGATAATAATAATAATAATAATTTATTACCTATTACAGAGTATTGAATATACGTTTAATTACCTATTACTATTGAATATACGTTTATTAGTTGACAGTTCCGTCGGAATGAAGTGATACTTTAGCATTGGGTTCACAAATAAGGAGCTACGTCATATTCAGGCTCAGCAACATCGTGTTTTAGATGACTTATGACTAGTTTTCCTGCAATTACGACCTTATTCTCATATATTTTCGACTTATAGCTCCTTAAATTACGAGCTTATTGTCATAAATTAACCACTTATTTCTCCAAACGTTACGACTTTATTCTCATAATTTTACGACTTATGTCTCCTAACGTTACGACTTTATTTCAACAAGTTAACGACTTTATTTATCCTCATATTACGACTTTATTCTAATAAATTTACGGCCCTTTTTCTCATAACATTTCGACGTTATATTCCTTAATTTACGACTTTATACTCCTTACATTATGACTTTATTCTTCGTATTTATTACACCTTACATTTAGGTTTGGTAAATAAAAAAAAGTACAACCGATTAAGTTAGACGTTTGGTTGTTTTTTTTTTAACATTTGTACAACCGATTCAGTTAGACGTTTTTTTAAAAAAAAAAAATTTATATATATTTCTGTATGTCACCAGTGCCAAAAACGTTTTCAAACAATTTCGTTTATATATATATTTCTGTATGTCACCACTGCCAAAAACGTTTTCAAACAATTTCGTGTGGAAGGCGCGTGATTTTATCCTGGCTTCTCCTGTATCCTAACAATTTTTTTTTATCAAGTAATGGTTTTAAAACCACACTTATGCATTTCTTTCACTATAATTTAAAAAAAACCGAGTTTAAGCTATGATTACACGAATATAAATTGTTTCTAAAAAAATCAAGTTTAAGCAAAAATAGTCGTAGGTCATCCAAGTCATAAACAACAACAGGAAACAGTTAAAAATCTGAGGCAGACCTACATGTTTATTTCTCATAGTACATTTAAAGCTGACACTAAATTAAAAAAAATAATTTACTATTTGGCGCATCATATAATACAATATATTATAATATAATACAATATCGGGTCACCTGTAAACCTGTCTTTGGTGAACCGCCGGCTGCTCTCCATCCAAGGAAAGGTCAGCTCACTCAGGTTATTGACTCCCCCTCTGACCAGTGGTAAGGATGAGTTCGTGCCACTCAGCGGCCGGTGCGCGGGGACGCTGATAACTCCGGATGCGTTAACGTTAGTTCCGTTTATACCGACACCCACGTTTCTGTCTGCGCCCACGCAGTTACCGCCGACGTTGTTGCAATCGCCGTTGCCGCACGTAAAGCCGACACCCGTATTGCGGATGTACGGCGGGGGTCCGTAGCCCGGATCCGTCCTGGTGTCCAACATGCAGCTCTGCTCTACATTGCTGAGGATCTGATCAATGCCAAAGCTGATGGGCTCGACGTGCGCGTGCTGCTGCTGCTGCAGCTGCTGCTGCTGCAGCTGCGCTCCCAGAAACGCTATGTGATCCATGCTGCCACGGATTGTGACTAATTCCACCTCGTGAACTTGGGCTTCTTGCTGACTGTGAGCATGCGTGTACTGTGCACGTATATCTGTGAGCAGGGGGCAGGAGTGGCCGCCTCCAGACTCAGCTCGAGGCCAATGGAGTGACACATGGAGCGGGCCCCGCACCACACACTTGTACACATTTACTTTACTGCAACTTAATTCGTACCATTTTTCACAAAGAAATTAATACTGTGACCCCAACATGGATGTTTGATGGCCCTACTGGCGTCCATACCCCCAAATCGTGACCCCGGTACCCGGTAAGGTCACCCTTAAGAAGAAATGGTAATGAGAACCGTCATGTAATAATAATAATAATAATAATAATAATAATAATCACCATCCTTATAGTAATATATATGTTATTTTTTCACACCTACGTTAACGTGAGTTTATCATTAAATGTAATCTTTTACTGCCGTATAATTTTAATATTGATAATGTGGGATAAACGACCACATTCATTTGAATAATGATGATCCCGGGGATGATCAATGGCTCTGGGTTGTGAACATGCCAAATGAGTGAAACCACGTGGCCGTCCTGGATCATAAATAACTAACACATGCATATGTGCGGGCGCCGTTTCACCGCACAAACCCAACATCTGCAAAAATTAAATGACAAATGGTTTGATATGGTTCCAAAAGCCACTGGGATATAATTATACAGGCCTAAAACATACATTTTTAATACGGCTTCAGTGCTCCTCATTGGTCAAATGACCAAAAAATCACATTTTAATGCCGGAACTGTAGACACTGAGACCGTGAGGTTTATGTGGCCGCTTCACAGCGAGACCAATTGGCCCTAATGACCGCCGAGTGAGGAATTAATCACATGTGACAGACCTGCTCTGTACACAATTTAGGACGCGTTTCCTGAAATTACACACGCCGTGTTTTAGGATTTGTGTTTTATTAACCACGGAAATGTGGTGTTTACTCTTCGGATTTTCCTTTCAAATATATTCATTCATTCTGCTAATACATCTCAGGCCAAGACATCGGATTAACTGTTGGAGAAGTGGTTCTTCAGACCGAGTCATACAAGGTTTGCAGTAATTATTGGGTTACTGTGTTTACTCTTTCTCCCCCGTTTCTATCCACCTCAGATCAATTGAAATGTTAAAAAAAAAAATTCCTCAACTGTTTTCAATGGTGCCATTTTCATCAATTGAATCCCATTGAAGGATAGTGTTTAGTTTGGTAAGGGAATTCTTTTCTTTCTTGAAAATCCCAATGTGAAAAACCCAAGTTTTACATTACAGTCTAACACATTGTTTCCCAAAGACTGGGTCGCGACCCTCAGGTGGTTCGCAAGAGTTTTTTTTTTGGGGGGGGGAGGGGGGTCGTCTCGCATCGTGTTTCCCAGAAGTTTACGAATAATGTCTATTAACCAGTTTAACCTTAATGTTTGAGTTCAGTGGCAAAGGTGTAAAGCCAGGAGATTTTCCCGAGGGGTTATTGACGTCAGTCAGTCGAAATAGAATTCCCAGAGGATGTGAAGGAGTCGATGTTGCTGCTGCACCAGCTGTGGATGGTCAGTAAGGAAGTTACTGGAAATTCCTAAATTCCTAGAGGGTCTACATAATGATCTGTCCAAACAGTAGACAATAATAACGTTTTCATTCCCCTAAAACCAGTGCCTCTGCTCCAGAAAACTCTGAGAAATCACTGAGCCTTAATTTGAAAATCTGTCTCCGTAGTCGTGGGACAATTTGCTGTCTGAGCTGAACTTCTGTTCAACATGGGTCAGGACATGAGAGCATGGACTTTTGTTTAGACCGGGGACATCCAGAGTGGCGCCAGCGTCTGAGTGTTTACACCTGCGACGTCTTGAGAAGTGGCAGTGTCTGAGTGGGTACACCCCTGCAGTCCATGTTAGTGCGACCCTCACTGTGAAGCCCACCGACTGCTCGTGAGTGTGTGGACTTGTTGAAACTGTCGATGTATTTATCACAAACCCGATAAACCCGATACAACTGTGATCGCAGACACCTGATCTTGGCGTTTCTACAACTCTGATCGCAGACACCTGATCTTGGCGTTTATATCAAACGTCAGTACGATTTTCTTACATTTTTCCATGAGGTTTTTCTAGCTATGGACTGTTCCATTCAACCCTTAGAATACATAGCAATGTCCTTTTGTATAGTAAAAAATTTAGAAAAAAAAATATACTTTTATGGCACATCAACCATTGATAACATTAATATAGTAATTATTCAAAATTAAACGTTTCTCAAAAATGCACTACAATTGCACTAATTTGCCTTAAAATGCATAACAATAACCCTTTTTTAATGGTGATATGGTTCAGAAACGAAAAAAATATACTATAATAAATTATGTAAAAAAAAATTAAAAATTTTACTGTATTTTTACTGTTTTACTGTACAGTAAAATTCTGCTTGTTTACCTTAAAATAAATAGCAATTCAATTCAGAAGAATGATACATTTTTGGTATGTCAACCATTAATAACAATTTACTATGTGTACTATATTAGTAAGATTCCGAAAGTATATTTATTCTGGATTTTCAATATATATATAAAAAAAAATTTATTTTTGAAGACTTTTCAGAATCTTATTAGTATAGTGTGTTGCTGTGATCAATGGTTGTTATATAAAAAAATAAATATATAAAAAAATATATATATCAACCAATGAAATGCCACTGCTATATATTAGCAATATATAAGGGGTGCTTTTAATTTGAATACTTTTCCAGCGAATTATTTGTACCGTCGACAGCGTCCCGACCAACTGCAGCACTGTGTGGTACGATCCCTTGCGCGCAAGACCCTGCAGCGCGTCGTGACAGGATCATTGGTGCCCCTCTCCCCTCCCTCCCGCTTGAAATAAAGTTGTTACAGTACTGTTGTCCTATTCCATTACTTAAGTACTCTTTGTTATTACTATTCTGTACAAATTGTGGGACAAACTACGGCCCCGGGGGCCAGATGCGGCCCGTTTGACTTTTTAATCCGGCCCGCCAAACCTGTCCAAATGATGTTATTAATTTCTATTATCATTATACTTCTGCCTTTTCCCTCTAATGCCTGCATTTCTCCAATAGATGATAAAGCATTTTAGTCTTTGTGACTTGTACTGACCCGGCCCGCCGTCAAAATTTAGAACACATTGTGGTCCGCCTGGCATATGGCATATCTGACAATAATGTTGTCTTGACCTTTGGCTTTTGATCAATCGTAGACATCCAGAAAAAAATGTAATTTTTTTCTGAATTTCAAACATAAAAAAAAGGACGTAGGTATGAATTTTAAGGCAAATGAGTGCTTTTTTTTATGTATTTTTGAGAGACTTTTTTTGAAGATTTTTTGAGGCAATTGTTAAAATAATATATGTATATATACAGTATATATGTATAGAAATATATATATACATACATATACTGTATATACATCCACACACATGTATTCTGTATATATATACTGTATATATATATATGGAGATATATATATACATATACTGTATATATGCATATATATGTATATATATACAGTACATATATACATATATATAGTAATAAAAGCAATGACTGGACCATTTTAGGAAGGATGGCTGCTGTCCGATCCTGAGGTCCTTACCTTTAACATCAATATATTGCTCAGTATATTTCCTGTCAGAGAGTTAAGTGTGCGTTTCCTGCTGTCTGTGGTGAACTGGAGGGGACTGGTTGGTTTTCTTGTTACTGTGGACAGCTGGGAGACTGCTGAAGTCTGTCTTCTCTGTGGACATAAAAAAAAAACAATTTTAAAAATAATTCGAGATAGAAGGTAGATAGAGAGAGGTAGAGAGAGGGAGGGAGAGAGAGAGAGAGCATCTTCATCATATCTTTGTGCCTTCATTTCAGAGATGAAATAGCACGGTTCTCACTGTGGTGGACAGATCTGTGTCCAAATGTTTCATTTCCAAAAAAAACTGTTTCCAAAAATGAAAAACAATGATTTATTGTAAGCTGATAACATCCTAAACCAATCAATAACAATTGTGCCGCCGCGTGGGATGTTCCTGCAACTCTGAAAGTTGCGTCACATAAACTTTACTTCAGAGTCAGACATGAGCGACAAATCAGTTTTATTGGAGTGAACCCACGTCAGCCTGCCCCCGCTGCGTGAACTCGGACATTTCCACCTCGCATATATATATATATATCTGACTTTGACAGGTCTGAATGGCATTCCCTGAAGCCCTTTTTAAACAAATGCAGGAAGCCAGAGGGAAATATTACACCAGGAGACATGGCAGCTGTATGCAGCTTTAGTCACAGGTCAATCAAACACAACAGTTGCAAAATGTTAGGTTGGTTGTTTTTTTGTTTTTTTTTCTTCATTATGTTGTTTATCTTTATTTGGTGTTAGGGTTAGAGTTCACTGTATATTTACAGAAGTAGTTCTGGGTCCAGTTGTGTTAGTTGCTCATACTCAAAACAAGGGTCCTCAACCCCCGGACCAGGGACCGGAGCTGGTCCGTAGGTCACTTGGTACTGGGACAGAGTGAAAAAAAATGTACTTCAGTTTTACTAACTTATTTTGTCCATAAAGAATCCAGTCATATCCCATTTACTTTATTTAATTCAAAGATAATCTGTCAATGTTTCAGAACAACAGGTCATTCAGACTCTGATACTAACAGAATAAAGTCTAGAAGATGTTTTATTTTGAAAATGTAATGATCCTTCAAGGATGGCTCGGTATTCAGGGTCCGCAGTAACGACTGATTCTTGGCAATAATGGGCGGTAATGAGTTATAATAACGGCGTTGCTAATAATCGAATGTTAATAATTTGGAATACAGCCAGGAGACACTTTGACTACAATTTTTTACCCTGTATTTTATTTACATTTATGCGACTGAAGGAGTATAAACACATAAAAAAATAATTATATTTTATATAGTGGGATATGGAGAAATATAAGTTAACAGAAGAACGGACTGTGCAGAAAATAGGTTTTAATGTTAAATAATTGTCTTCAAGTCATGTTGAATTTAATTTAATTAAACTAATAAATCAATGTTTGTATAGAAACTGTTTCATTTGATTTTTTTTTTAAGAATAAAACTATGCTGAGAGGTCAATTGCTTTAGGTCGTTTCATATCATTGAAATGTTGAAACTAAGTAAAAATCAATGTTCTAGTTGTTCTTCCCAAATATCACTTTAATCATAGAGAGCAACATTTAGGTTGTTCTTCCCAAATATTTGTTCACTTTAATCATAGAGAGCAACATTTAGTCTTTTTTTTTTTTTTTTTTATAAAAACCGTGTTTCACACACCTTTCGAGGTATTTATGGCCTTCCATATCCACAGGAAGAACAGTGCACAGAGAAGGGAAGTAACATTACTGTAGTACTAATTGCAGTGCTGATCTGGACAAACGCAGTTCAATTATGTCCCCCCCCCCGTGCGTGTAACAACATTTGTAAATAAAGCATCTATATAATAAAAAGCATCTATATAATAAAAAGGACTTTATGGCTGCTTTCCCTCCGTCTTCCTTTCTCTGCCTCTCTCTGTAAGTGTGATTGAATTATTACCTCTCGGAGTCTGTAACTAAAAGAAGCAGCGTGACATAACTCAATAACTCAAACACTGCCAAATGTAAAATAAAGCAGACCTCCTTCTGGCTTAGTGTCCCATTAATCTCCATCCTTCCCACTCCTCAGCCCCCCCCCACCATAAACACATTCATAAAAACACACACACAACAAGAGCTGCCCGCGCGCCTGTGCGTTCGTACGTTCGTACGTACGTGGAGACCACACATTTATTAGAGTTGTACTTTCAACAACCTTTAATTGACCAAACTTTTCTCCGGCGTGCCAACATCCAACATCAAATCAGTGTCAATTACGAGGGCTCCATGCCGACCAGGCCTCTAGTTGCTGTGACAACCCGGATGATTGATCACCAAAAAACAATTATTCTCTAAACTGATCAGGCAAATTACCATGGCGACCGCCAGGGCCATCTGAGTCCCATGCTGCAAAATTACATCCACAGCTCTCTCTCCCGCTCTGATTCTCACACACACACACCCCCGCTCGCCCCCGCTCGCTCCCCCCGTCCCATAACCACAGACAGAGAAAGAAAATCTAGTCAAACCTCGAGGGATCCTAAGCACCAGGTGACGGGAACATCGGGTGGACATGAAGACTTATTAATGTACTAAAGACTTAATGAATCTCCACCCAGAAGAGGGTGACGGGGGGGGGGGGGTTTTGGGGGGGGGGGGGGGGGGGGGGGGGGGGGGGGCGGGGGTGGGTGTGTGGGGGGGGGGGGGGGGTCGCGCGCTGTTGTCTTTATTAGTTTACACCAAAATAATGGGGATAATCATTTAAGTGATGGAGATGGATTACACTCTTAAGGCAGGAAGACCACCTCGAGCCAGACACACACACACCACACACACACACACACACAGAGAGAGAGAGAGAGAGAGAGAGAGAGAGAGAGCTCCGCGGTGAGAGACGCACGAAACATCTGTGGTGCACGTATGTATATTTGGGTTCATGCAGTTTAGAGCACGTTGTTGCTGATTTACAGGCTGTAAATCCATTCTTTAGATTATATACTGTAATATTACATGATCAGAAGTTTGTAAAAAAAAAAAAAAAAAAAAAAAAAAAAGTGATTTTTGAAAGTGACATCACTCTACCCAGATGACATCACAGGCCTGAGGCTTCAACGCACTGTCACGGGTTGGCCTTTATTTTTCCTCCGAATATACTTGAGCGATGGGTTTTACCTGAACAAATACGTTCACGTGGAAAGTACTTGTTGTTGCTGTGTGCAAATCCGACCTCTGTTCTTTATGTATTTATTTATTTTACAATCGACAGCTCTCTCTCTTTTTTTTTTTTAACTTATTATATAATATTTATAATTGACCTCAACTGACAACAGAACCATATTATTATTACGACCAGGGGACACCGTTACACAGTTCAAAAAACAAACATTTGCTAATTGTTACCCTAACTGCATAATACTCCAGAGATGAAATACATTGTAATTAATTTACTCGGGTGAACATTCGAACTAATTCTCCAGGAGATCGTTGTTGTGACAACCGACAGTGGTTAATTCACGCTCATTTTTGAAGCATTGCTGTTCCGAAACGGTTCAATTTAATCGGTGCTTACGTGTGCTGCTAAACCAGGGGTGTCAAACATAAGGCCCGCGGGCCAAAATTGACCCGCCAGGAGGTTCAATCCGGCCCACTTGATACAGTTTGAAAGTAGAAAAATTATGTTTTGTTAAATTATATTTCATTAAATATGAAGATTTTCTAATACAATTGTGTTTCTTTGCATATAAAAAAAAGGGGGGAAAACATGGACTTGTTGTTATTGATAGGTAATTATGGTATGATTGTACTGGTCCGACCCACTTTTTTTTATTTAATTTATTTAATAAGCCCCCTGTATGTTGCCCCTGAACCAAGTTTGAACCGAGTTTGACACCCCTGCACTAAACCATTCCCAAATATACAGTATATATACATATATATATATATATATATACATGTATATATATATATACATATATATATATACATATACAAACGGCATGCTATCATTGGTTATGACACAGAGGACATATTGAAACACATTGAACAGGTTCCATCACATCCCTAAATACTTCACTTACCTCGAAGAAATACAGACGTACTTGTGGTTCCCAGAGCAGAACACGAGGCAGAGTTTTCAGCTGCCAGACTCTTCAACTTTGGAACCAGCTCTCAGTTTTGGGACACTAGACTTAAGACTGCAGGAGAAACTAACACGGTACCGTGAACATCTCTCTTCCTCACCCTGAAAACACACACATTTATTATTATTTCTTATTTCCATTCTCATATCTTTGTACTTACGTGAGGGGTTTTCACATCCCACCTGCCCCCAAGCCCCAACAAAAATCCTGACAAATTAAGCTTCAAATGTATTGAACTAACACCAAGTGTCATCTTTACAAATACATCAAAATCAACAGCACAAAATCACACAAAGTTCAAAAAGAGAAAATAAAAGTGAAGGTAAAAACATCACTAATATGCAGTGTTTTGTGCATTTTTAACACTTTCAACATTCATCAAGTGGACCGTGTTGACCCACCCGAGCGGGCTGGTTTTGGCCCGCGGTCGTATGTTTGACACCCCTGTCTTAAAGTATGTCGGCCCTGTGGAGATGCTATCGGTCCTATAGCTTTACATGACTTGATGCTCTGACCAATCAGGAGCAGATTGCACGGTTTTAACACTATCACCTGTGACCATACTGTATGTCCTGTCTCCTCGTCCTCTGCTGCCCCCTGTCTCCCCTTGTCATTAGTTTCACCACACCTGCCTCCTATGTTGTTCCCTTCTCTTTGCACCAACTTGTATCCCTCTCAGCTGCCCCCCCTGTGTTTTTCTGCCAGCCCTGGCCTGCATTTACTCTCATCACTCACCCTTGTTCTCCTGCGCACATCTGTGTTTCTCCCTGCGGCTGTTTTAATTACTTGTGTTGTTTAAATTCAGTTGTATTCCCATGGTCCTCTTTTACGTGTGCTCCTTGTTTTTTTTTTTTTTTTATATCCAGTCATTTCTGATTTAGTTTTGTTTTTCTAGTTTGGGATTACCTTCGCTTTTTGGATTTTTTGTTACCAAGTTTGGATTGTTTTTGTTTTTGAATTTTTGATTGAAAAAACAGGACTGAATGGTTAAAAAAAAAAAAAAAACATTCTTTCTGATGAGCTACAGCAATTCAGTTCGCTTACTAAGCCCTATTCTGCATACAATACAGCAGTGATAATCAACTGGTGGCCCGCAGGTTGTGAAATTGTCCAATCAGGGCCACAACTGGATTCCGAAAGAAACATTAAAAATAAAAAAAATAATAAAAATAATATTTACCTGGCTGCCTGTTCAGAAATATTCTGGCCCTCCGACAAATATGGCTGCTGACTCCTGAAATACAGTATACACACACACACAAACACACAACTTTTCTATACTACACATCCCTGAACAATCACAACAAAACCCGGGAAACGAAATTATATTACAAACTGCACAGAGCAACATAAAACCCAAAAGCAACGGCTCCTGCGGCTATCGCAAGAAAGGATTGGGAATAAAAAGAATTAAAAAAAACTTCAAACTTCAAAATAAATTTTAAAAAAATTATTAAATTTAAATTATTATTAAAACGATAATTTATTATTATTTGCACGATTCCCGTCACTCCAAACACAAAAAGCAACTCGACAGGGCAGTAAAAACAAAAACGACGACTGCCATCTAGTGACCTGTTTTGCAACAACAGTGACCAGTGCGCAAGATGTGCCTTCACACAGAGGGAATATAAGGGATTAATAAATTTGAGTTTGTTATTTAGAACAGCTGCCAAATGTTGAACTGCTGAAAGGGAAATACAGCAATCGGGGGATTCGTGGCTTCTTCGTGGTTTTAATACTAATAAATATAAATGGATTAATATTAAATTTCCCCAAATTACTCTAAAATCAGAGGGGACATTCACAGGGTTCAATGAGGATGAGTATATAATTAAGTGTCACATAATATTAAACTGAATATGTAGCAACCAATGTTTTTTTTTTTTACGAGACGCAGATTCATACTGCTTTTGGCCGCTAGATGGCACCAAAGGTGAAGTTGACACGATTCGGATATAGCATTGGAGCAGACGGGGTGTGATGGGTGAGACATAACCAACCTGTTATGATGGCGTACAGACATGATGGTGTCCTAGTCGTAGGTGACGGTAGATGAAGATGCTGAGATGACCAGGATGGACAGGATGAGAAATGAGCAGATCACATGGACAGCAGTTTGGAGATAAATAAATAAATAAATAAATAAAAGGTTTGGACATTTTTAGAGGAGTGATAATAGCTAATAGTCAAAAAAAAAGGATCTCCTGTGCTGACAGCTGAAAGGAAAAATTTCAAAAGACATTTTATTTGGAAAAATAAACAGATTCTCACCCAAATACAGACACTTTTAATTTAGTTTACTTTACCTTGAAGGCTGCTCTGTTACAACATTGTCTTCCATGACTCCACCCCTGGCCGTGTAGGCATTCAGTTTACAAACATTTTAAAAAATTATGACAATAACTTTGGCACAAAGTTTAAAGAAATGTGTAGAACATTTTGAAAGTACGGGCAACTGAGGGAGGACTTTTTACCTGAACAGTGGATTCTGTCTTTTGAAGCTCATTAGTGTCTCTGTTTTGGTATATAAAAGGAAAAGTCTTTAGATTTTACCGGTATGACAGTACAGTATCCGTCTGCATCACTTGATGCAGACGGTGTTTTCTCTGAAGTCCAATGAGTGCAGCGCTGTGGCCAGGGCTGCATAAAGATGAGTGCTGCTGAATCGTAAGCTGTAAACTGGACTGCTGGCTGAATTGGTGTTGAGCTGGAAAAACTGCAAACAAGGACAAATAAAAAGTAAGATTCATATTAGAGTATACTGTATGTCACACCATGTCTTAGGTATTTATACAGGAGACCTGAACTACCGTATGTACTCATGCACTTTTTTTACAGCAAGGTCTACAGAAAACATTAGTAGCGTTCCCAACAAAGTAAATTAAATAGAGTAAATGTTCAAACAAACAGGATTAAAAAAATTAATTTTTCCTTTGAGCTGCAATGTAAAATATCTCACCCTGATAAAATTGCTGTCAGAAATGGCTGTTTTAGAGTAAGTTAGCATAAGTTAGCATCACACTAACTTATATACTATTATAAACGTTCTATTAGCCATTTATTATTGACAGCATGCCTGCATGTCTGATTTAAATACAGGGCAAAGAGAGGGTTTAAAATAGCGGTATCCAACCCTTTTTGTACCAAAGACTGGTCTTCCGTCATCAGCCATTACTGTGGACAGGTAATACTGCGCCATCACGAAATTTTCAAAATAAAACATCTTTTAGACTTTATTCTGTTAGTATCAGTGTCTGAATGACCTGTTTTTTGATTGACCTGAAACATTGACATACTATCTTTGAATGGAAAAAAAGTAAAGGGATATGACTGGACATTGTAATCCTGCTCACACTGCTGGCCCACGTAGCCCGGTAAACAATCGCACCTGCAGGGAGACAGACGGCAGGAAAGTCAGAGTCAGCATCATGATTGTTTAACCGAGAGGAGAAAGAGTTTTAGGACTTTTTACGGCACAGGTGCAGTCAAGTAACACTTGTTTCCTGTAATGGCTCTGAGGAAAGAGAATGCATTATAGGCTTTATAGACCTGGTTTAAAGTCAGATGTAAACACTTAAATATTGTCCTGTTACTGCAATTTGTATTTAGTTAATATCTATGTTTTTTATTAATTGAATTATTTTTAAATTAATTTAAAAAAAATACATATGGCCACATTCTTGTTTCTTTCTATTGAATTACCCATTCAAAATAGAAATGTATTAAAATTATTCTGTGGCTGTTCAACGGAATATTATTATTAACAACAATAATAATAATAATAATAATAACTAAGGAACAGTCCTATAGGTTGGAAAATTGTAAAAAAAATGTAATGTAAAATTCCTTGGTGCAGGCTGGAGAGCATCACCTAAATTGAAAAAAATTAATCTATTTTTCTTTAAGTAACCATTTAGCCTGAACCGTAACACATGTAAATTAGTACAAAACAGCTTTCCCAAAATGTATAACAATAAGTATGACACATACAATGCAAATATAGATTAACACACAAATCAAACAGAAATAAAAGAGTAAAAAATGTAAAACCTGTCAGAGTAGTGCATTTTATATAGCTTTGCTAACAAAACCATACAAACATCCTGGATAACCCTATGAGCCTTGACAGAATAGTACTTTTACCCATTATTATTTTTCCTAATTTTGTCATAATTAAATTATAAATCACAGACAACTTATTCTTGTATTTTTACTTTGTTATTTTTTATGTTCCTGAAATAATGAAGATTAAAAATAATAATAATAAAAAAAAACACTTACCGAGGACTGACTCTGAGGTCCCATAACCGAATATAGGTGTCATAGCCACAGGTAAAGAGCTGATATGGAGACTCAAACACTATGTCCAAGACCCCAGCCCCATGACGATATTCAGAGCCAAGGCTGTAAAGACAAGATAATCTGCGTGGGGGAGGAGAGAGGATAAAAAAAACCAAACATAAAAATTAAATCATAAGCATAACACGTATACTTGTTATTTACTCAGTCAAAGTCAAAGTCGCTTTGGATAAAAGCGTCTGGTAAATGTATTGTAATGTAATTGTAATGTAAAGTAAGAAACCTTCTCACCTAATTTAGAACAAACGTGAACATTTAGAGAGACTACCTAAAGTATCTGCAAGGTCTGAATTTCTTTTTAATTACGGGTGACAAACGACTGCATTTACCGGTACTGGTAAATACCGGAACCGGAAATAAAGTGTTTGGACAGTATCGGCTTTTCGGACATCGGCAAAAAGTTAATATTGGGCATTCCTATTCAACTGTAAAGAGGTCAAAGCAGGCAAAAAATGAGGGAAAATATAAAGTAAATACAATTGTAAAGAGGTCAAAGCAGGCAAAAATGAGGGAAAATATAAAGTAAATCATTACCAAATATGTATTTTCTAGTTTTTTTTTTACTTAGTTTGCTCTCTATTATAAAGAAAGCGCCACAATATAACCACGCATCTTTAAAGTCAACTCTATTCTTTGTCTTGTTGACTCAGTTTGTAAAAGAAACTGTAGTGCCATCTTGTGGCCTCAAGGTAGAAGAGCAAGAGAAATACTGTACATTTGCTACTACTCCAAATTTGTGACATGGTGATTGGAGAGTTACAGGCAGTGGTCAGTGAAGTCTGGTTCATACTGGTGTTACAATATACGGTATGCATCCCGAAATTGGGTAAAAAACAAATGTGGGTTTCTTTGACAGCACCGGACTTTAAACTAGGGGTGTCCAACATATGGCCCATGGCCCAAAACGGTCCAGTCTGGCCCGTTGATGAATTTTAAAAATAAAAAAATATTCGCACTTCATGTTCAGGATATTTTTTGGTAAAATTATATTGAAAACAAAGAGGAAAAACATGGACTTATTGTAATTTATAATTCAATTCAATTATAATGACGTAAACAACTCGTACAATACAATCCAATCATTAGACTTGTATAAACAAACTCTCAATGATCTGGAGAGCATATAAAGGTTAACGCGGCATGACCTCCGTATGCGACCTCCATGTTGTTCCATCCGATTTGGAACACGGCTCAGTGCGGCTTACATCTCGCCTCCCGATAATTAAAACTTGACCTTAGCAGGGCAGATTATTCCAAAATAACTGTCTCTTTGTTGCCATTCAGTACCATGACTGTGTGAGACTCTAGCACGTTTGATACCTACCCTGTAGCAACCATTTAAAGGAGTCCACTCGCCCTGGTGACAGAGTATAGCCTGTGCTTTGACTCGAGCCCCCCTGCCTCCACTTGTAGAATTGGGCTCATAATCCCCTAGCTTCACTTCAGGGGGGTTTCTTATTGGACTGGAGGTTTCCCATTGGGGTGCCTTTTCCTGTAAGACCTCTCCCACAGCCAGAATCTCATGACCAATCCTGAACCAATAGGGAGTCCACGATGAGGCAGAGTTTCAGGCTGCAGGAGGTCGCGACCCCTCGCCAATAAAACTAAGACCTTAGCAAATGGCGCACAAAAAGAAATTCCTCAAAGCAAAAGATGCACGCCTGTGTAGTTATAACTAAATAATGAGGTCTCCATCACAGAGACACTATCACTCAACAAGACGAGTGAGACGACAATGTTCTTTATCAGTTTGAATATTCTCACAAAAAAAAGAAAAAAAGAAAAAGAAGCAAACATAAACAGAATTCAGATCAGTGGTTCCCAACCACTGTGCCGTGGCACAATAGTGTGCCGTGAGAGATCATTAGGTGTGTCGCGGACACATTTTCCAATGTCACTCAATTGGTCGAAAAACTATTATTTATTTATTTATTGCAAATATTTTT
>NC_024318.1:16451603-16455673 GCF_000523025.1 Cynoglossus semilaevis | reverse complement strand
GGGGGGGGGGGGGGGGGGGGGGAGGGGGAGGTGCTACGTTAAGTACAGATCTAAAAGGTTTTACTAAGTAGAATTGATATAGTCTTTTTTTTTTTTTTTTTAACCCCCCCCCTTTTAAAGGCACATTATCCCCTTTTTTTTTTTTTTTTTTTTTTTTTTTGGTAATTATTTTGTCTGAGAAAAGAAGCTGCTCCAGTCCCACGGGGCACAGATTCAGTAATTAGAATGAGGAGGCCACAGGCTGTGTGACACCCTGGGTCAGACCAGACAAGTCTGTCTGGTCTCACTACAGGAGTCAGTTTGGCTTTAGAAGGCCACACACATACACACACACGCACGCACGCACACAAGCGCAGTGAGAGAACAACAGATGTGAAAGGAATCACTGAATTGGCAATGTTGAAAAAGTAAAAACAGAACAAGCTGAGGGCATTACCCTCTCTTTAGTGTGGGGGTCAGCTGAAAAAAAAGCAGTGTGTCTGTGGGAGTGTGTGTGTGTAAGCAGTCGTAGTTTGAGCCTCTTGTGAAGATATTGTGAACCTAAAAAGGAGCCTTGGGACACACCGGGAAATACACGTTCGCCCCCAAATCAAGCAGACAAGACGAGCACAGAAAAGCAGTCCTGCAGGACGTTTTTTTTTTTTTTTTTGTGTAAAAAAAACTGAAGGGGGCCACACAACCTGCTGCGTGTGTTCGCATTTTAGCTCGCAACCTTAGCGGCACCGCGGCATGGAGGCGAGCGCTCCTCACAGACGGTGGAGGAATCGGTAACAATGAGGATTTTCACAATGTCGCATATTGACGTGTGTGACAATAATAAAAAAATAAAATAAAAAAAATGCAATTCACATGACTGCATTTTTTTTTTACAGTCAGAATCATTTCGTTTTGAGAGAGAAGAGTTTAATGATAAGGTGGATACGGTTGTGTTTATACGTCTTATTACGTATAATCTGTTATCCATATCCTCAAAATACTACAGTGGGTGTCCCCGGTTTACGATGTAATCTCCGGCGTTTCGTGGTTACGTCAACATCGGTCATAAATTTATTACAAAAGTCCTGCTCTAACATTCCGACGTACGGCTTTAAAACTAATTTCACAGGGGAACTAGATGATGAGCAGAGTGGAAAAATACATCGTCACGTTTATATTCCCCGGTTGTGTGTTGTACATTGGATTGTGCTACATTCACTATGTTCTTTTTTTTGGGGGGGGGGGGGGGCTTCTTTTGGGTCCCCGGCGGAGTCAGACTCCTCTGATGTTTCCATGTCCTACATAAAGCATGGGCAAACTAAGGCCCGGGGGGCCAGATGCGGCCCGTTTAGCTTTTTAATCTGGCCCGCCAAACTTTTCCAAATTATATAATTTATTTATATTATCATTATACTATACTTCTGCCTTTTCCTTGCAATTCACACATTTCCCCAATAGATGGCGTAAAAAATGATAAAAAGCATTTTAGCATTTTAACATTTATGCATGACTTTTACATTCATTCACACTTACGCTCCATCTATCTGCTCCTGACCCCCCCCACCCCCTTGTTCAATTTTAGGACAACTGTGGCCTGCGAGTCAAAAAAGTATGCCTTGGATCAAGTTTCAGTTCATTATTTTAAAATCAAAACGTCTGAATCACAAGAACAGAACTCTGGACACAGAGCCAAAGGAGCCGAGCAACAGAACAGACAACTTGGGCCAGGAAAGAAGCACCGAGAGGAGAACACTGAACAGACAGAGTAGATGGAGCAGAGGACAAGGTAAGGAGAAACTGGACAGACGTAGAGGACAGAGGACGTGACTCGGCCAGATGAGATACACAACACAGAGCTAGAACAGGTAGGGAGCCGAGTACGGAAAAAAAACGATGGAGAACAGGTAGGTGTAACACAGGTGGAGCAGAAGGACAACTCAGCCACTAGAGGCCACTAGAGGTGCACCGATTGCAATTTTTGGGCCGATTCTGATTTCCGTTTTTTGGAGTTCTGCAGATGATTACTGAGGAAAATGTGCTACTAATAGATTAATCGGACTTAAAATTAAAAGGACAAAGGACATTGGACGAAATCTGCACAACACGCCGTGACTCACCGCTCAACGTCCCACATGCGAAGTGGCGAGAGGTTCTTACAGCAGGCAGTTCCCGTCACAAAGGTGCTGCAGGATAGACCATAGACACATGGGGGGAAAAAAATTACAAAAAATGTAAATAAACAGCAGAAGGATTTTTTTTAACTTTTATCCCCTAGAAAAAGGAATTACCTCCTCTCTATGCATCATACATTCGTAAATTAAAATTTTACATTGATTTTTTTGTTTTTTGACAATGTCTTTTTGTGCGATTTCCTCATGTATTTTTTATTATTATTTATACATATTTTACTGTTATCCATTGGTAGAGGCATCGAAAAAGCGTTTTTTCACGTGTTCCAACACTGTAAATGATCAAATGGTTCTTCATAATTTTGTATTGTTAACTGTGCAAAAAAAATAATTTTAAATAAATAAAATTCTTTCTAAAATTATTCTCAGTTCTTACATACTTCAAATTGGTACAAAAACAAAACAAAAAAGCAAAAAACAAATAGCAAAACTGGAGTGAAAAGTGCTTTTGTTTTCCAAGTATTTGACTATATCAGATTTATATAATTAAAAATATAGGTGATATTTACCATAATTTTACCAAATGAATAACGGTTGAGAGGAATTTGCAACTTCCACAACAACTACACAGGCATTCGAAGGAATAAGAGTGAAAACCACCCCAACATTTTCTTACTTTAAATTCAGCCAACGCATACGTTTAAATAAATAAATAAATTCAACATGACTTTTCTCAAATGCTTATTCCCGTCTCAAAAGAAAAAAAAAACACACACACAACTTGTGATCCTCTAATTAGAGTGGCAGGTTGGACTTAGGAGCCTAGGTATGTGTGATGAATGCTCGGCATGTCAAAAGTGGTGAAAACAGAAGAAAAGGAGCGCTGTCGTACGGAGCTGACGGGGCGTGTTGGCCGGTTTGAACTATGCATAGGGTGGGGTTGTGGCCAGGGGTGCTGAGGTAGGAGGGCTTCAGTCAGAACTGGCCCGAGTCCCAGGGCTTAGTGCCTTCCTGCGGGGATGATTGACGGGGGAAGGAGCTGCCTTTCACACGCGCTGAATGGGTTTGTGACAAATGCCACCTGCCAGGATTAAAGTAATGTAGATGTGGACGGAGGCAAACACATTTCTGTCAAAGTGTATCAAAAATATGCCTTTACCAGCAAATGGCTGTGTTCCTGCAAGCTCCTTTTTTAACTTGTCATGTTAAAATAACCAGAGATAAAAAAAATAAAAATTAAAAATGTGTCTGACAAATAATTAAAAAATTTAAAAAAAAATAGCTGTAGGAAAATCTGCAATAAAAAAAACAAGTCAAAATTATGTTTTGTAGTTTCGGGGCTTTTCATACCCACGGGTTTATTCCAGGTTTAAATAGTTACGAAAGCGAGGGAATTAAATACTGAATTAAAATGAAAATGAAATTCAAAATACTTTTTTTGTTTTTTTAAACCTTGGGGTCGTGACCACACGTAGGGTCACCTTGTATTCAAATGGAGTCGCATCAAATGTCAAGTGATAAATAACATCTAATCTGGCTACTCTGCATTTGCAACAGAGAATAACAAAACCTGATCGAAAAACTAATTGTTCACTGAGAAAAAAAAAAAGTCTCATATGTATAAATACATACATACATACATACATACATACAGTATGTACAGTATATGTATAAATATACTGTACATATATACGCATATATACGTATATACATATACACATATATACAGATATACATACATATACACATATATACATACATATACACATATATACATACATATACACATATATACATATACATACATATATATAATGTATGTGATTTTCCCTATACAAATGAAGGACTTCTTATCTTTTACATGGGACATAGAACGAGGCAAATCGCTTATATCAGAAAATGTAATCGTTCCTAAAAATATATATATATATATCCATAAAACTGCAAACCTGCCTCTCTCCACAA
>NC_024318.1:16449538-16451571 GCF_000523025.1 Cynoglossus semilaevis | reverse complement strand
CCCTCTCTCCCTCCCCGACACACTGAGCGACAACACAGCCAACACAGAGCAAGATGCTATTTCAAGAACAGGGGGTCATTTGGAGGAATTTGGTTCTGGTCCAGGTTTTCAGCGTCAGAGGATCACTTCCATCACTTGCAACGGTGTTGTACATACAGTATAAAATACTGTACGACGGGTATTCAATTTTTTTTGCCGAAATCCAAGCTGCGGAGGCAGCTCTTTCAAAATAAGAGTGCAGAAATCTAACTTAAATCAGTGTTTTAGTTTCAACCTTGGGGTCACATGAAATGTCTACTAAAAGTTTGCTAGTTACAAATTTTAAAAGGGCCACCGGTTCTGGATCTTTTATCACAATACTCGACTGATTTTTTTAGAAGGGTCTGTTCGGTTTACCACAACTAGTTACTCATCACACCCTAAACTCATTTGGGTTTAGGGGCCAGATACAGCCTGATTAGATGTCAAGTAGGCACAGACCAGAACAATCATAGCATAATTATCTATAAATAACTATAAGTCCATGTTTTCCCCTTTGGATTTCCTCCAAATAGGAACAAGTATATTAGAAAATATACTATATATTTATTTATATATATTATATTATATATATTATAATATATATTTTATTTATATATTATATATACATATATTTATATATTATATTTATTTATATTATATATATATATATATATTATGAAATATAATTTGACAAAACATCACGAAAATGAAGCGTTTGTGCATTTTTCCCCACCTTCAAAATTCATCAAGTGGACCGGATTGAACCCCCTAGTGGGCCGGTTTTGGCCCACGGGCCGTACGTTTGACATCCCTGCTCTTCATGTTAGTATATATTATGAAATATAATTTGACAAAACATCACGAAAATGAAGCGTTTGTGCATTTTTCCCCACCTTCAAAATTCATCAAGTGGACCGGATTGAACCCCCTAGTGGGCCGGTTTTGGCCCACGGGCCGTACGTTTGACATCCCTGCTCTTAATGTTAGGCCTGTTGGATCTATAATTAGGACGACTTGGCCCCCCTACTCTTTTGAATGGTGATTTTCTCTGTTTCTACCTCCTGTGCTGCCTTGCCCAGAATTTGACTGCGCTAAAAATGGCGCATACCCATCATTCCTTTAGATTAAGTGTTCTCAATTGTGGAGTCCACCTTTCTTTGTGGGACACAGGAGGACACACACACACACGCAGACATTTTTAAGCAAAGTAAAGGTGTGTATGTGGGCTTAATTAGGGGGATGAGAAAGAGCTGTAATTGGTCTCGCCTCCCGCAGTGCGGCTTCTCGGGCTCCGAGGATCCCAGGGAAAGCGCTCTGTATTAAGTGCGCAAGAAAGCATATTTTGTCCTCCTCCGCTTCATTTTATTGTCGCGGCCATTGTTACAGCCGGAGAGAGGACTGAAAGAGTCAAGGCAGACTGAAGGGCGCGAGCCTCAGAGCCGGCCGGTGGCAGCACACGGGGTTGTGCAAACAGGGAAGACCGGCGTTCCCCCGGCTGCGTCGCAACCCTGTGCGACCATGCTGGAGGTCAAAGGTCACTCCCCCCGTCACCAACGGTGGTCAGAAAGTGGGCAAATTGGAGATGGTTTGTCCAACAATCATGTTCTCCTTTTGGGGGAGCTTCAGAGAGGGGCTTCTGACCCCGCTAACGTCTCCCCGAGATGAGCTCGAGGAATTCTACACAAAACATTTGTGACCACCTCCCTGCCATCGCCCTTACGTAAGGGAGGGGGTGCCGCTCTCTCCCCCCTTTTTCCAAATCTGGTGGGTATACCCTTGACATTAGACACTAATCCATCACCTGATAGGGAGAATGAAAGTAGTTATTCTGCTGAGGCCACCAGCTGATAGAGAGAGATACAGAGATACAGAGAGAGAGAGAGATAGATGGATGGATGGATGGATGGATGGATGGATGGATGGATGGATAGATGGATGGATGGATAGACGGATGGACAGACGGATGGATGGATGACTGGATGGATGGATAGACGGATGGACAGATGGATGGA
>NC_024318.1:16434037-16449360 GCF_000523025.1 Cynoglossus semilaevis | reverse complement strand
GACGGATGGACAGACGGATGGATGGATGGATGGATGGATGAATATCTAGATAGATATGACTTCATTAATCTCATGGGAAAATAAGGATAATCATACGTTTTGTAAAAGCCTTTGTCAGCTTGTCACTGCTTGATGATGTTAGAAATGTTTTTTGTTTTTTTTTTAAAACCCTTCACTGTAGTTTTCTGCGAGACGAGTAACTTTGAACTAAGGCAAAAGAACCGTTCACAGAAATCAAGATGTACGTTGACCTCGCAAGGCTCCAGACACCTTGTTAGCATTATAAAGGCTCAACCTTTTCCCTCTGACAAACGGGCCGCTTGACTACAGCTGCACTCCCATTGTCACACAAATCGTGTGGCGTCACACCTCATTCACCACCGTGTGTTAAAGCCCTGTGACTTTACTGTCACCAGGAACACCTGGATCAGAGGTTCCCAGAACTTTGGCTTGTGACCCCATTTTGACAATAATAGTAATTTGTGAGTAGTTTGATGAAATATTTTTATCAGTTTTTTTTTCTTCAATCAATTACTAGATATTTTAGGTGAGCTCCCATTTGAATTCTAGGCGACCCCACTTTTTCTACAGCTTATTTTAAAGACAAACGTAATTCAATTTCTGTTCAATAACAGCTTACCTCTGCGTTGGACTGATAGCGACAGACCACACTCTGTCAAACATGGAAATGGTGTGTCTGGGGCAGCTGGAGGTCAAAGTCCATACCTAAAAATATAAAGGTATCTGATGAGCGCACGTGGAAAGATATTGCAGTTAGCAATGCAGACAACTTCAGTATGAGAAGAATGACTTAAATGACAATGCTAAACTAATCTATCCTTTTTATCTACAGATCATCTTTCCTCGTTTTCTCCTGCCTGGCAACTGCATCTCCAACATCCTTTCTCTGATATATTCACTATCGCTCCGCAACATATGTCCAAACGATCTAATCCTCACCTCTCCAACCTAAACTCCACCTTAACTGTCCATCCTGGTCACTAGCAGTAACAATCTCAGCATCTTCCCTTCCCTTCTAAAAGTAAAAAAAAAAAATACTTCATTCACAATGTACTTTGAGTAAAAGTTACTTTAAATTACTTGACGCACGTACTTGCGTCCTCCCTCAAATCTGCAACTCATGAACGCTTGTACTGTAAATTCAAGCCACGAAAGAACACTGAAGTTCTGACAGTGACAGCTCTGTCCACCGGGGGGCAGGAACATTTGACATTACCTGATAAAGTCATTGCCTCGTTTGCATTTCAAAACAAAGAGCTGACTGAGATATGACCAAGGATTTCCTTCTCTTTCTGAGTCTTGATGACCAGGATGATGACCAGCCATCGTCCAATGACAGGCCTAGAGTCTGTTTCCTAGTCTATGTTATCTGGTTACATTAAAATAGTGGGAAATCTGCCTACGCAATTTAACTTCAGTTATCGCAGATTGTTTTTCCCTCACATTTAATTTTTTACTCAGTAAGCGGTTTTTTTCCCCAATGTAGCAAAGTAAAATACTTGAGTCAAAACGTAATTAAGTAAAATTCCCAAAATTACTTAAAAATGACAAAGTACATGACAAAAAAAAACGAATCAATTACAGTTACTTGAGTAAATGTAACCCATCCCCTCTCTCTCGAGCCACTTTTACGATATTTCTTAGTACTTAACCAACCTGACTATCCTTTCAAGCTCTTTCATTGTAGCCATTTCTTACAAATCCTTCTGCCCTTCCTCACTTTCCAACCCTTCAAAGAATGCACGTTGTGTGAGTGTGTACATGAAAATACTGTATTTGGGTTTTACCCGAGTTGTTTGGTCCCTGGAACCGCTGACGATAAGTCCGTCTTTAGAGTCCAGGCAGTTTACTTCCTGGTTATGACTTGATAACTGCATCAAAACATTTCCTCTCCGGTTGTAAACCATGATCTTGCCATCACTGAGGAAGGATCATAATTTTAAAGTTAGATAAATTAATTAGTTGCATTTATAAAAAAAAAATATTTCATGTGATGCACTAAATTGACACATTTATTTCTTGTTCTGCTTGTTTTCTTTTGTACACGCATTATTTATACTTTTACACAATTTCACGTTCTATATATATATATAAATATATAAATATATATATAAATAAATATATATATATAAATATATAAATATATATATATATAAATATATAAATATATATATATATAAATATATAAATATATATATAAATAAATATATATATATAAATATATAAATATATATATATATAAATATATAAATATATATATATATAAATATATAAATATATATATATATAAATATATAAATATATATATAAATAAATATATATATATAAATATATAAATATATATATATATAAATATATAAATATATATATAAATAAATATATATATATAAATATATAAATATATATATAAATAAATATATATATATACACACGTATATATGTACACACACATATATATATACATATACATATATACTACTACATATATACTACTACATATGTACTTACTTAGGATTAATCGCAGGGTTGGTGTGGATTAATCATGAAGAATAATTACAATTACTAAACTTTTTGTACATTTCTTTTTCTGTATATTACTTGAGAAAAAAGATCAATAACATGGTATAAAATTATAAACTGTCTGAGTCTGAGAGCATTATAGCTCCATAATATAAATGAGAGGATGACTTTCTTCAACTCACCTTCCACCACTGATGAGGTGAGAGTCCGTCAGAGCAAAGTGACATACGTCACCAATGTGTCCTGAGTATATTGCTACCGGGTTGCGCTGTAGCCTGCCACTGGATATACGATACGCTCCTATATCGCCAGCCTGGGACAGAAACAGTAGGTCTCCGTCCAGCTGTAACCACGGTAACAGTCTAATTAAAAAAAAAAGACAAAAAAAATGACACAAATTAGGACGTTCCTATGATGTAGAACAGGGGTGACAAACGTACGGCCCGTGGGCCACAACCGGCCCACTGGGTTGTTCAATCCGGCCCACTTACAGATACACAAACACTTCATGTTCGAGATATTTAGGAATAATAAATATCTTATACACTTATTTGCATGAAAACAAAAGGAGAACAAACAAGGAATAATAAATATCTTATATACTTATTTGCATGAAAACAAAAGGAGAAAAAACATGGACTTATTGTTATTTATAGCTAATCATGTTATGACTGTACTGGTCCGGCCCACTTGACATCTAATTAGGTTGCACGCGGCTCCGTGAACCAAACTGAGTATTGCAGTCCTGAAGTAGAATAATCTTTTTTTTTGTCTAAAAGCCTGAAGAAAATTTGGTAATGGAAGATATAGCTCCAAATGAGCTATTCTGTACTATAATTTATTAAATAATTTACTGAACAACATAACTAAAGTGTATTATTGCCAAATATTACATATAAGTACACTCAGACTACTGCAGTTATTTTATAAAAAATATCTTACACCTGGGAAATGCCAGTCTCTTCTTAGGAGAATAATGACAGTGACTCACTTTGTTTTCCATCGGAGAAGAATTCCCCTTCTGCAGGTCCCAGCACCCCAGTTTTGTGCGACCCTGACTCTCTCCTTCAGCGAGATCTGAGGGTATCTACAAGAACAGCGACAAACAGACATAATCACGTCCTTGTTGTAAACAACAGCTCTAACTGATACATGAAATTATACAGGAATATTAACATAAGAAATAAGAGAGGCAAGTAATGTGTTGACGTACGTCAGTAATTCTCAACCTTTCACTCCTGCTTTTACTACGGTAGAAGCGCATGCTAGGTCACGCGCTTGTGCTCAGAGTACCTGTGTACCTCTTGCTTTAAAGTAAACACACATTGAGAAACGTATTTAAAGAAACATTTTATAACTTTAATATTGTATTAAAATGTGTTCATATATTTTTAAAATATATTTAATCCTCAAAAAAAGTATCTTCCTCTCTGGGGATAATCCTCAAAAAAACTCAAAAAAAGTATCTTCCTCTCTGGGGACGTGATATTACTGATGTTTTTATATAAAAAAATGTAGGAAGAAGCCTGTTTATTGACAATATATTCAAATTTGATATTGGAGATAAAACTCACTTTCAGAGTATATTAGCAGAAGATTAATTTTATATTTCACGTATATTTCAATTCTTTAAAGACCAAGTTAATTTCCAAGTCTTTTACTCATTCTTTTTTGTGTCTTTTAAGAGCAGCCAAACTAATGGGAACTGTTGTCATATTACTTTAATGTCTAAAAAAACCAGGAAAGCATTAAAACAAAGTTATAAAACACCTACAACTAGTTCGAGAACCAACTAAACCGGTTGGTCCCCCACCAGAGGGTAAAGTGTCTGAAGAAGAACCGAGGTATCTTCTCATGTTTTCAGGGGTTGAGTTAACAACATAATGTGTCAGAATTATTAATAAAAGATATTTAAATTATATCTAAGTGACACGTCTGTACAAGAAAGCTAACGGAAAAGCAAGAATATCACCGTACTGTTATCGAGGACGACGCTTTCTTTAACACATTTTAATGTGGCCATATAAACAGACGACCAGTCTCTGTGCTATTTTTACACCGGCTAGGTTTAGCTTCCCGCCCCCAAAACCTTGAACACACACACACACCAGACAGGGTTGGTGGAGCATTTTTTAAATTTTCTTTCACCCACTGAAAACACGTATTTTTACAGACACTGAAAGAGGACCCACAAACACACACACCGCAGACAGCTCTTACATGTCCGTTCCGTCCTGCCTGATGCCTGTGTTTAGCAACTGTTTTGCTATCTTTCTCCACACACTGTCCCGATTCACAAACACGCGCGCACTTCTGCAGACTTGTGAGAGGCGTATGAGCGACCTGACGTCCAGATACGACAGGATGTGATAGAGAACTTCATCGGGAAGCTTCAGCAGGCCCATCCTGCGCCTTCAGCGTTCCGACGGCTATTCTGCTACCACTTAAACACCTCACCGCCGCAACCAAAGTCAGCGTGCACCACGTTACATAGTAAACAGGAAGTCCTTCTTCGCAGACAGCTGACAGCTTATGACGACAGCGTCACGTGACTCTTCCGGAAGTTTTAATTGGAGCTAACTGTGCGTTCATTTACTGCATTACTACTAAACGGACTTGTGGTAAAATAAAATAAAATAAAATAAAATAAAATAAAATAAAATAAAATAAAATAAAATAAAATAAAATGAAATAAAATGAAATAAAATTAAATTAAATTAAATTAAATTAAATTAAATTAAATTAAATTAAATTAAATTAAATTAAATTAAATTAAATTAAATTAAATTAAATTAAATTAAATTAAATTAAATTAAATTAAATTAAATTAAATTAAATTAAATTAAATATGAATGTATAAAATAAACCCAGCATCATATTTTATGACATTACAGGGAGTAATAACAAAGCTGTTCCTCTACGCATCTTTAAATGTCTATACGTTCTCAAATAGATGCTCAGATTGAAGACGAGATGGAAGGCATCATCAGCTTAGGTTCAACACCAGGCCCACCAGTTGAACCACTCGTGTGGTTGGAGGTCTGGACCAACCCATGCAGGAAGAAGAGAGAGAGCGCTGTCATTGGCTGCCTTCATCTAATTCCCTATGCATTTAGAGCTGAGAAAATGGCAGTCTAGTTTGTTCGACAAGGAGGTCTGTATGCAGCAACCACCTTGCTATAAGCCCATGTCCACTATTTCTCCACAATTCCTCACAGCCTGTCGTAGCAGCCAAAAGCCCCACCAGTACAACCACTAGCTCCCCCTTGTGGTTTAAACTACCTCTATGCTTAGCTGCCCCCCATCCCTGTCCACATCATCAGCTGATTGTCCAGACACACCCCTCATCTGTCACCTGCCAATTCTTGAAACCTCATTCCAGTCCAATTACTGTAAATCCACAGTCACCCCTCAACCCTGACTTCCCCGGGCTGACCACATGGGGCAGAACTCAGCCCACTAAACGCGGAGAACAAAACAAGCAGACTGAGCAAATCTGGAAACTCACAACAAAACTCAACCAGTGGAACCACAAGGAACGGAAACGCACAGACATGACAGAACTAGATGACATAAAGCATGTGTTAAACTCAAGGACCGGGGGGCAAATGCGGACCGCCTAGCCGTTTTATTATTTAAAAATGTTGCCAAATTATATCAATTTAAAGAAAGCAAATATCCATTTGATTGGATTATCCTTGAATGAAGTAAATTAGTAAAATTAAGTAAAAAAATTTCAGTGTCCCAATGCGGCCCAGTACCAAATTACCTATGGACTGGTACAGGTCCACGGACCACGGGTTGGGCACCCCTGATCTATACAGCCTTCCATTTACAACCGGCCCTTCAAGGGGAACTGTATTGCTGAGTGTGACAGCCCCGACATAAAGGCAGTAGACGAACATGTAGAGCAGAACAGGCGGACAACCCAGAAGAGAACCCAGCCAACTGAACACAAAGAACAGAACACAAAACCTGGACGGATAGAACAGGCAAAGCAGAAGGCTGAGCAAGGCAGATAACACAGAATACAGCTAACAAACACAGAGAACAGATGAAGCAGCCTGAACAGAACCAAACTGCAAGTAGCCGGTAAGACAGAACAGGAAACAGGCAACAGACTGGACCAGAGACGAGCAACACAATTGGAACTGAGGCAGGCGGACAGAAAACTAGGTCAGAGGGTTCAGGCCTATGGAACTGGAAGCCCATAATGTCGTGGGTGGATTTTGGGGCTAGCTTGATAATGTTACAGATGATGTCATCAGATAAATATTAGATGGATAGATGTTTTTCAGATGGTGCTATAAATGGTTGGTTCAGGGGCCACATGCGGCCTGATTAGATGTCAAGTGGGTCGGAGCAGTTACAATCATAACTTTACCTATAGATAACATAACATTACTTATAATGAATGTTTTCCCTTTTGTTTTCCTGCGAATAAATACAAGTATATTTATATATATATTTATATTTTAATGAAATATAATTTGTCAAAACATCATGAACGTGTAGTGTTTGCGCATTTTTTCACTTTCAAAATTCATCAAGCGGCCCGGATTGAACCCCCTAGCGCATTGTTTCCCTGGGTCGCGACCCTCAGGTGGATCGCAAAAGATTTTTTCTTTAGGTCGTCTCACATCATGTTTCCTAGGAGTTTATGAATAATGTCTATCGACTTGGATCGCGAAGGTTTGTGACTTTTAAAATATGGGTACTCAGAAAAAAAAGTTTGGCCATCTTTGGCCCGCGGGCCGTATGTTTGACACCCCTGGTGTAATGACTACTTCAGAGTAGACTGACCTTTTGACATTATTTATGAGGAGCCAAACTGTTGTAGCAGCGGCAGCATAGTTTGCGCTAATTCAAATAATTCGAGTCCTCTAAAGGCCCTCAGTGATAAGTGGGACAATCGTGATTCTTTGATCCACCGAACAAAAATTAAAAATATGCATTTGTTTTCCTTTAGGCCGTGCCCTCTCTCTCAGTGAACACCCCAAGTTCACAGAAAGACCAAATGTCCCAAACACTGGGCCGTCGAGGGAAATCATTTATGGTTGGTTTTTCCAACTGAATTGTTGCGGTTGACAGAAATTGAAGAGGTTCTAAGGAGGGACATGTGTGGCGTGGGGAGATGGTTTCACAAGGCCCTGGAAGGGAGAGTGGGGTCGGGGGAGTGCGCTCCCTTTTGATCTTTTTAGGGCAGCAGGGGGTGAAGGGCAGAGAGGTGGTGGGGTGGGCGAGAGTTGCACTGTCTGGACTGGCAAACACATTTAGCTGTTAATTGTTCAGATTAGACTGACTATCAGTCCTGAAAATGCACAGACAAACAGAGGTTTACAGCTCCAATTGGTAAGGTCAATGGGTCTGACATGAGCTATGAACATTATTTATATTCAACAACAGTATGAGAGGTTAGTGGGGGGATGAATTCGTGTATAATACAGGGGGCAGATTATTGAATGGAAACTATATTTAAGCTGCGGAAATATTCATTCGTCAACTTAAAGTTATAAAAATGATATACAAATATTATAAAAATACCTCATTTATTTAACCTGCTTGCAAAAGTTATACAAATTAGATTTTTTTTTTTCCGCACAGATAGATGCGGAATGTAATAAGGGGTAATTCCTTGCTGTCAGATTTTTGTTTTAATTTCTGAGGCAAAATTCTGTTTTTGTGTTTTTTTTTACCTCATTTATTTAACCTGCTTGCAAATTAAACCTTGTAAATTTCAAACATACCTTCATTAAAGAAACTGTCTGTCGTCACTAATTACTCAAATATCAACAATATCAGCATTACAGAATAATAACATTTTAGCATACGTAAGCAATAATGTTTTTACAGGACATTTCTCCTGTAAAATTTGACTTTTTGTCCAAGAACATAAGCAATAATATTTTTACAGGACATTTCTCCTGTAAAATTTGACTTTTTGTCCAAGAGATTTCCTGCCAAATACACTCTCCATACTTAAAATGATGTAAAGTATATAATATATAAATGATTAAAGTTTTGGATATACTTCAAGATTTTGATCACTATGAAAAAGAAAATTCAGCTTTTTTAAATTGTCACAAAGATACGACCTTATTTAACCATTGCCATAATATCAACACTTTCTATATTATTTCTACATCATTTACTTAAAGTGTATTTGCTAACGCTAGGCTGCTGCTTAAAGCTTATCATAACTAATAAGCGTTTAGGCTCATATGTAAAAGGTAGAAGAAAAAAAAAAACCCAAATCCTCCGTGTTATTGGGCGTTGGAGGGAGGTTAGGGTCATGTGTCCTGGTCATCTTTTGTGTGAGTCTGGGAGTGGCTGTGTTTGTTTGTCTTAGGTTAAGATGAGGGTTCAATAAAATGGATGAAAGTGATGTTACCCCCTGTTTCTCCTCCACTGGAATTGCTCCACATTTGCATGGCGGTTTTATTGACCCAGAAGGTGTGATTTTTCCCACAGCAGTACTCATGGCCCATTCTGCCTTTTGGGCAGTGAGGGCGGTGGTGAGGTCTGCGACAGAGTAGATTCAGTTCCCCGCTTTTGAAAGACAATGATTATTATTAATTTACTATTTCCACTACTACTAATACTACTACTACTACTACTACTACTACTACTACTACTACTACTTCATATGGGATCATGTTCTGCTGATTCAACAAACTGTACAGAACATGTTAATTGTTTGTCCAGGTCTGACACGTTTAACTGCAGTTGTACACGCTCTATCTATCTATCTATCTATCTATCTCTCTATCTATCTCTCTCTCTATCTATCCATCCATCCATCTATCTATCTATCTATCTATCTATCTATCCATCTATCCATCTATCTATCTATCTATCCATCTATCCATCTTTCTATCTATCTATCTATCTATCTATCTATCTATCTATCCATCCATCCAGCCATCCATCCATCTAACAATGTCGATTGTGATGATAAGACTTGACTGAAATGAATAGACAGTGGAATGATTGGAAATACAGCGCCTGTGATTCTACTGTGTTAGAATCCATTTAAAGTTTGAATATGACTCATTTTGCGAATTAGTTAACATGATTAACGCAATGATTCCGACAGCCCGAGAAGGAACATCAGACGTCTTGTCTTGAATAATGAGTCTTAAAGCATACACCAAGGTCAAGGTTTAAAGGTTTGTGTTTCAAAGTAGGAGCCATCTAGAACAATCAAGTTGACATATTTGTCCTCCCCAGACGTGAGATGATGTACATGGTCTACATAGAAAGACGCTCACAAAGATCTTCTTTAACAGCTTTGATTATCTTTTTTTTTTTTTTTTTTTGGTTTTCATAGCCATCTGCTGCCACCTAGCAGAAGAGGATTTAATTGTTCTGCCTTTCAAACTTTGATGAGCAAAGAGCAGAAATTACATAAAATAAATAAATAGTTTTTTCATACTTTGATGAGCAAATTACATAAAATAAATAAATAGTTTTCTATTGCCAGACTACTTTTAAATTAAGAAATTATATGGATATATTGATTCTTATAAACGAAGTAAACTAGTAAAAATCAAATAATTTTTTGACTGTGTCTCAAATGACCTACGGACTGGTCCACACACCTAGTGTTGAGGACCAGTGTTCCAGGATATATTAAACTACTCGATCATATCCACTTCAGGCGTGTACAGACGGACATTCAACTCAAGCACGAGAGTTTAGTATTAGTAGTCTTTTGTACATTTATTACATGTTTTAAATAAATATATGGTCTTCAAAATAATTTTACATCCCCAAATAAAAATATATTTATATATGTATTTAAACAGATATACAGAAAGGCTACAAGAACACAACTCGGGCAAAGGTGTGGGAGTCCCTTATGCTTCGATGTACTATGTACATGTCAATGTCACATTACTTAAAAAAAAAAAACAACCATTTTCTCAAATGTAGCTGCCATATTGTTTCTTCAGAAATGATTTTTGCGTTGGACTGAGATGAGAACCAAGAACATTGGAAGGTGTTAGGCGTCACCCGCAATCGTTTACTGGTTGAATTGCAGCGATGATCACCCGCACACCATCTACGCATATTCTATATTGGGTTTCTTTACCTTTTCATTTGGAAAGTTAATATCCAAAAAAAAAAAAAAGCTAAAAACTGCACCTTATAAAAAATGATAATAAATGTATCATTTTTCCATACACTTCTAGTCAAACCCACCTAGTTTTCTGAATTAATGACAATGATAATGACATTCCTCTTTTTGGGTTCATTTAAACTTTTTTTGGGCTCATTTTTCAAGCTAAAAAACCCTCTTCTGTGTACTCATATTGTTCATCATGCCACATTTTGCTTGCACTACAGTTAGTGTCTCGCAGCATTACATGGCAGTGCAGTCAACAGTGACCTTTCAAGTATCTTTGAGCAGCAAGCAAGAGTCCGAAAAGTTGACTCCGAAAAATGAGACCAATGGACACAATAACATTAAACAGAAAATCACCACTATGCTAAGATATCTCCAAACAGTCACGTGAGTTATCCTACACCCCCTATTTTTCCTTTTTACACAAGTCAAAAGTTTGTTGTACAAAAATAGATTTCTTTATATTTTCCTATAAACAGCTTCCTTCACGTTGAACACCGACACGGCGTGGCAATGCTCAGTATGAAACGTCTCTCTCTCGAGTTTTTGGTGCGGGAGCCAGGGAGTGTGTTAGCTCCTGCTAATTTAGTCACATTTCCTTCAGCGTGATCCCTCCACGTTGTCTACCCTGCTTCTCCTGTTAGCACTTTACTGATCAGTGACGTGTGCGTTTAGTCCTTTTACTGAAGGGGTACTGGAAAAAGTTGAAAGGCTCATGCTGACTTGGGTGAGCGGGCTGCTGTCCCTTTGGCAACCTCTTCATAAAATGGACCTCCCGTTGGTGCTTGCGGGTTTGCGAGCCCTTGCGCGGACGCCCACGACGCGTGAAGGCCATGTACCAGTTCTCGTAGTGGGCGTTCCGCAGTGCTGTGTAATTGTTCTCCAGGACGATTTCGGTGAAGATGCAATCCCGGCCGTGGCCGTTTTTCTGTGGGGAAAAACACAAGTAAAACGGTCAGTGGTCGTGTACCTGGAGGAGACCTCAACCGCGGAATACAGTCATGTGTAAAGGCTAACACGTTAGCCTAAGCCTTTCCATGTCATCAGCCTTCATTAACCTGGATCCCTCCACTGCTCTGAGCTCATTTATATCTGGGCTTAAAATACACAAGCCTGATACAGAAACACACCAGATGAATTCATTTACGTCCAAAAACAGTTGCAAGACGATTGCAGGGTTAGTTCAGTACCTATAAACACTCAGTGATTAGCATATTTCCTATAACCTTATATATATAAAATGGAAAAATATAACACCTCTAAAATACACTGGCCAACAGTAGGACAGGCTGCTCTAGGTCCGTGGCCCAGACAGATGGTATACGAGGCAGGGTGCTGGATGGGTGAAGGGCAGTGTGTGTACGTGCTTGAGTGTGTGTGTATGTAAGAGAGAGAGAGAGAGAGAGAGAGAGAGTGTGTGTGAGAGAGAGTGAGAAACGGTGAGAGTTGTCTATCCCTCGCAAAAAAAACCCATATATATGTACAGATACACATCGTGTGTGTACACCTTACCTTGCCGATGAGTTTCCCCCTCTTATTCATACAGATGTAGAAACCCGTCTCAGCTCCCTTAATCCGCACTCTGCTCCCAAAGGTGTCTGTTTCCACTATGAGTTTTGCTGCAAGACAAGTGGAAAAGATGCTCTCAAAATAGTGTTGTAAATATAAACATTTTTATCTCAAATAAAAGGTGAATCTTTGTTTGTGATGTAAACAAAGGATTTTTAGAAAATTTATATAAAAAACCTACTTATCTTGCACGCTCAAATAAAGGTGAATCTTTGTGATGTGCACAAAGGATTTTTAGAAAATTATATAAAAAACCTACTTATCTTGCACAAAGAAGACATATATACATACATATATATATATCACTTTCTATTGTCTTTGCAGCAGAAAGAAATTTCCACTTTGAACTCCCTAAATTTAGGTTCATCGTGCGTTGTAGGGTTAATAGAAAAAACATATGACACATCAATTTATGGCTTTAGGGTTTTTTTTCCCATACATAGTCACTTTATTTCTTTCTCTGCCATGTGAAGATTGTCATTAAGGCGCAATCCCTGGTTGATTCGTATCATAAAATGTATTTTTTTAGATGAAGCGTTTATGTTGTTGATGAGAAGATTAAAAAAAAATAATTCAAACCAACATTCTTACAAAATATTTAGCACTTTTTTTGGAAATCTGAAATAACTGTTAAAACACACTATAAAACATAATAAAGTCCTCGCACACCACACCACATATCCATATGCCTGCATAATCTAGATCCCAAATGTGCCTGATTTAATCTTGTATTCACTCTATCAGAACGCAAAAATACTTAAGTTGCATGAAACTGCTTTAAACTCCTGCAAGCAGGCCCTATTTTGGATCTAATGGTTTGGAAAAAAGCAGGCATATAGAGAAGAAACTATGCAGGAAGTGTTTGATACATAAAAAGTAAGAAGACTTGTATAATGGGTCTAGCAGACAGGCAGGATCCTCCAGGAAAAAACCACCAGCACCTACAACAATCAGCCTTTCAAGTTCCTGAGATCCCAGCCAGTTTCAATGCTCCAGTTAACATCACAGTCTGCAGGGATTAATCAATGAAAAACCTTTCACGGACAGTATTTTTGAAAAGGCACAGATGGGGGCGTTGAATAAACATTCTTAAGTCACCCAATTTTACAAAAAAAAAAGAGTAAGTCCCTGCTTTTTAACCATAGGTGCTAACATTTTAGCATCTAGGGTTAAAAAGACAGAGAAAGATAGAATATGAACATTTTGTTTCACAGACTACTTAAAGCAACATTCGTTTTTTGTTTTTGTTTTAGGGGCAGCATAACATTTTAGGGTTTTAACAGGTTTTAATTTTTTTTAATAAAATTTTAAATTGCGGTCGCATTTTTAGCATGGCGGAGAGTGGGGGACCACTTTTTAGCGTAAGTGACGCATATGAGTCCAAACGAAGATAACTACAACTGTGGCGCGAAAAAAAAAACTAAATAAAAAAAAAACAGAAAACCGGCGGCAGCACAATTCACAATGTAATATAAACTTTTAAAACTACGTTTAAAAAGAAAGTTTTTTTTTTGTTCTTACCGTGTACGTCGCCGTCTTCGGCCATGGCATTGATTTTCTTGTCAGGCAGCACCTGGACGTGTTTGCCGCTGGTCCTGCTGTACAGTTGGTAGATCCGGATCAACCTACGGCTCACCGGGTCCGTCACTTTACTCTGCTCGCTTACATGCTGCGTGAAATTAGGCGAGGACTGATTGGTTACCTGTCAGAAATTAAATGCCATCACACACATCATCAGTTTCTTTTCCTTTACTGTTTATTTTGCCTTTTCTAAATGCTCTTTATTTCTTTTTCTGAAATAAACATCCACGTGTTGTCTACATTTTTTGGGGAGTTTATGGGACGAACCAAAAGACAGTTGCGTTTGTTACACCTCGTTGTTGTGTTTTCAGAGATTGTAACAAGCTGGATGTTGCGGCTGCCAAATGAAACCGACTGCTTCCAAATGTGAGTGGTGGTTCGCGCTGCACTGATTACAGGTTGCGAGCGCAGGGAGAGAATGTGGGATCGGGGCGCGCGGACACCCGGACACATTTACACACTAAGTTCGGAGCATGATATAGAATTGTGTTTTCGCTGTGATGAACTGACGCAACTGCCACTGCATCTGAACCGACACCGAATGCATTTTTTTTAGAGACTAATGTAACGGACTACCTGGCCTGAGCACACATTAACCGACAAGGCATCACATATAATTATAACATTTTAAATGACTTTAGATTAGATAGATAGATAGATAGATAGATAGATAGATAGATAGATAGATAGATAGATAATGTACAAATAGAATAAATAAAAACAGTGTCGTACCTGGTTGAAGTAGCTAAATGCAATTAAGTGTAGAAGCCTACGAAAAGAAAAGGATGCAGTGATTAGCATGGCGTGACATCATACGGTAAATGTTACCGGATTTTGCAGGAGTAACACTCACAGGTAGCTGAGTCTGGAACGGATCATCCTACTGGACGGAAAGGGGAAAAGCGCCTTCCAAAGAGTGGAACTGCCTCTCGTTAACAGCAAATATAATATGCCGATAGATTAAAAAAAAATAACATAAAAAAATTAAAAAACGAGACCTCAGTGTCAAATCCACTGAAAAGGTCAAAAGGACTGACTGCGTTCTGAGTCCATCACTGGTCAGCGCCTGCTCCTGCTCGGGTCAGTGAGACAGCAGTCGCTCATCGTCGGTTGCCGCTGCCAAGAGAGCTCGAACGGGGGGGGGGAAAGTACCGCACGCGGGGCCCGGCACAACTGTCCGCCGCTGCTGAAGCTGCTGATTAAATTCCCGTTGTCCTCCTCTTCCATACAAGCCGGACCTGTCAGTGAGTTATTTCCACGCCGGGTGTGTACGTGCTCCTCCGCGGCCCTCTCTGCGCGAGCGAGTGCGTGTGTGAATGAGCCACACAGTAAGTTTGACCCGCTGCTGCTGCTGCTGCTGCCGGTGCTGCTGGTGCTGGTGGTAGTGATGCTGATGATGGTCTGTCTCGTGTCAAGACGACTTCTCTCTATTTGCACTCACACTCAAAACACACCCCTGGTTTAAAATGGCAAGGTGATTTGCTGAGAACGACCCCCCCCCCCT
>NC_024318.1:16417620-16433934 GCF_000523025.1 Cynoglossus semilaevis | reverse complement strand
CCCCCCCCCCCCCCTCCGCACCCCCCCTCCCTTGTTTCCTTCTCGCGGAACAAAAGTGGACACCCCGACCCAGCTCTCTCCTCCTCCTCGACTCTCTCCTCCCCTTTTGACTTGAAACATCTCTTTACCTGAGGAGAGGCAAGATGGAAAAACAGAGAGAGGTTCGAAGAGGACGCGAGCCGTTTCCATGTTTCCAACTCAAGTGACAACAAACAACAGAGAGTAATAGTGATTCCAACTTCTCCTCTCGCCTCCTCGTCTCCTTTTCTTGCTTCCCCTCTCCTCTCCTCTCCTCTCCTCTCTTTTGTGTATTGACCGAGCAAACACTTGAGACATATTAAAAGGATTACGGACGTTCAGCGTAAAACCACAACTCTCCCCTTCAGTAAGTAAGACGGGGAGGAGGTGGGGGGAGAAGGAGGGGGGGTGACGTCCATGAATAGGATGAAAAGCAATCATGGAGAACGACTAAAAACATGGGGTGTTTGGTTTTTTTTTTTATTAAAGTTGACGCAGACAAGACAATGACATCATTCTTTGTTCGACTTAACAAATTGACGACCTGTTAACCGCGCACTCGTGGCGAACAACTGCCTCCAAACACGGCCATTATGACGACTTTGTTGATTGATGTGATGGCCATTAATTAGACTGCGCAGTATCGGCCACGGCTAACACATAGAAACCGAGCACGCACTCACTCACATGCGCGCACGCGCACGCACGCACGTACTGTATAGTAAAGCAATGGGAATTCCATTCATTCTGGCGAAAAAAAAAAAACCAACTCTGGTCACTCCTGGCAGATGTCTTCAGACACTTTGTATAATTGTATCACTTCAAGTAATATATCTAGATTAATTAGTCTAAATAAGTGCTTTTTTTCTCAGAATTTAAATCATTTATTTTTGTTATGTGTTATGTATTTTTTAATGCTTTTTTTAAAGCACACCTAGAAACCTTAGTCTTGGCCAAAACCTCGATCTTGGACAGACGTCATTCGTGCAATATACGATAACCGTGTGACTTGCTGCTTTCATCAGTCTTGTGTCAGTCAATGTATGACAAAGTACAATGAACGACAAGTACTTTCTGCAGTTCCGGAATATTCTTCAATGTAATGTGGTACAAATGATTGACTGTCCAGCAAACTATGCTTAGTTTGTGTTGATTTAATACAATTTTATTTATATTTTTCTTATATATATATATATATATATATATATATATATATATATTATATAACAGTAACGTCAGGTTAGATGGGCCAAATATATCCAAATAATCATGTAATATAGTATATATTTTTGTATTAGTTATCTTATCTTAGTATCTTCTGCTGCAGTGTTTCCCAAACTTTCTTTTTCTGGGGGCCCATATTTTAAAAGTCACAAACTTTCGCGACCCAAGTCAACAGACATAAATCGTAAACTCCTGGGAAACATGATGCGAGACCACCCGCCCTAAAAAAAAATTCCTTGCGACCCACCTCAGGGTCGCGACCCAGTGTTTGAGAAACAATGTTCTACCTTTAACTCAAGGTTAACTAAACTGTAGTATCGTCACACTTAGCGTCTTTAACTCAAGCGCAGGCTGCGATGGAGACTTTTATTTTAGTACCCACAATCCCCCGTCATAGCAGATCTCACTACCGTACAGATCATCCTTTTCAATGTCGCTGCTATCCTCTTACACGTAACTGACACTTGAGCTTGATCGGCCCGCAGCCTATCTCTGGTCTGCAGCGACCATTACTTTAGCAAGCCTCACTTCCTCCTCGAAAATTCCCTGCGCTTTGGAATTCACGATTAGTCCTCCATATGTCTCTCTCTCTCTCTCTCTCTCTCTCTCTCACTCCGGTATACTCTCTTGTTTTCCTCTTTTATCAGCTAACCCTTCATACCACACACACTCCAGTCACTACGATGTTGCCCCCTCTCTTCTTTACAAACCTTACACACAACATGTCTTTGCACGACCCTTGTTTTTTTAATTAGGCAAAAAATGAAAAAAACCTTCTGTTTATTAGTGATTTTTAGAATTATTTCAGTATTAATTATTACTATAAATGTTACAAATTTTATGTTTTTTTTCAAATGACATGTATCTAATAACTACCATTACTCTAACTGTTCTTCCCACACAATAAATTGTCTTATCTACATACATTTTTCATGTAGCAGTTTCATTACGAAAGTGAATGCTCTACAGTTACTACAGTACTATTCATTTCTGACAATTAAAGATTAAATTAATTATTTTTTTAAAATATAAAGCCTAATTTGTATTAACTAATTTGTGAAGATTAATCTTAAAAAAAATTGATCACATGACAAAATGACGATCCAATACACGGTCGATACACACTGCTGTTATTCACAAGAAATGCGGCGATTTTAGATACCATCTCAACACCCGGCGTGTGTTTTTTCGGAAGCTTCAAGTTCAGGTCAGATGACCGATTTGTGTCAGACCTCCCTCAACCAAGTACAGGTCAGTCAGTCAGTCAGTAAGTAAGTCTTGGGCTGACACAACTGTCAAACGCACTGAGCGGGGGTGCGGATTGATTAATATCGTTGAGGATGACGACGACTCTTGAAGTGTTCTGGGGCTCACTTTCGGATTAGTCACAATAAAAAAAAAAACATTTTTAGAAATGTTGGTATATCTGGTTTCGTTTCATTCTTGACTAACCGTGATCGCAATTAATCATGATTAAATTTTAGTCATTTTTTTTTTGTCATTGTGATACGCACGTACGAGACCTCGAAACGTCCAGTGACCGTCCAAGAAATCCCACAAAACATCAGCTCGCAATTCTCAAATTCCTGAGAGCACGATGACCAAATGGCTCGATGCTGAATGAAGCAGCATGTGTGACATCTCTGACACACATGGTGTAAATTAGTCATTCCAAACCCACGGTGGTAGGATACCTGATGTGGGTCATAGATAATCCAAGGGCAAAGACATTTTTTTTTTTTTTACTCTTTTCCTGTTTTTTTGGGGAGGGGTGGAGGTTGGGGAGGGGGGTTCTTGCTCAATAGTCCAGATTCTATACAACAAAACACTTTTTGGAACTGTTTGATTTATAGTGACCTAAAATCTAACAAAAGATGTTCGATCAATCAATGGCGAGTCATTTTTTAAAAGTTAAGAGAAGAAGAGAGACATTAGACAGTGTAGGGTTAAAGTCTGACACAAGGAGATGGGACANGGGGATAAATTGAAAAAGCAGATAAGCCCTGGGTCCTTGTAGGAATTTTCAAAAAGGAAAGAAAAAGTGGGGATGGTGGAAAAGGGAGACACTGCATCATGTTCAGAGCTGTTGTGTTTCTTGTGCCAGTCCTCTTCAAAGAGGCGCTGGCTCTAATGACTTTACCATACCCTGCTCAGGGGGTTAGAACTGCAGCTGCAGTACCTGTGCGTGGCTGGAAAGGAACACTGGGGCTGCGCAGGCCTAACTTCAGCATGACAAACGTGCAGGGCAGCGTTAGACAGACAGTGGTCGCTTTCATTTTTAAATTGTGTGTAACGTCCGTGAGTTTTGATTGATACTTTGATTTTCGAGAGAGAAATGTAATTGGTGAACTGCATATGTGCATCTGCAGTTACTGTACATGATGAACATAAGCGTACTGTGATATCTGTACTGCAGTCGCAATTCAATAGAGATATTTCAACCAAAGCATCGATAATGCAACTGATATATATATACAGTAAATATATATACACAGTGATCCCTCTTCTATCGCGGTAGTTAGGTTCCAAGGAAAAATCGCAATATTATTTACGTACATATTTACCCTTTTACGAACCTCCCCCCACGCTGTTATCAACCCTCCCTAGACTGTATTACCATTTCCGACACTATTATATAATTGCACAGTAGAGTTGCAGAATGGCGACGCAGAGCGAAGTGAACGAAAGAGTGGCCGACGGACGACGGGAGATGCTGAGAGATCCTACGATGCATGAGCCAATCGGCCTGAGGAACAGAAGAGCATGCTCAATTAGCCAATAGCACACCGAGTACGCACTGTATTAGCCAATAGCATGCTGTGTATGAGCTCGTCTAGGTAAACAAAGCTAGCAGCGATCGTTCGCAAATGCGTTTTTCTCAGTTTCAAAATGACAATCAACATTTTTTTCAAGCCAAAACTTTTGTACGTATAATTATTTTATAATGTAGCGAAAATTTCGCGACATTTTTAAAAGAAATCTGCGATGAACCGAGGGTCCTAGACATAAGGATATTGTGTTTCCTCTCTTGCCCTTCGACCAAGAAGTAAACGGAGAAGCTGCTAAAAAAAAAATAAGCAGGAGAAAATAAATAAATTGTTAAAAAAATGATCAATGCTGTTAATGACTGGATATTGTACCAGTGTAATCGTACCATTGTTGCTTTCGTCGGTGTCATGACGGGTCGGTTTGGAAACCATCCGTCACAAACTGTAGCAAATTGTGACAACCGTTGCTCAATCAGTTTGGCTCCTGTGCTTTCATACACCGAAAGTGTCAAAAAATGGCAATGTAGAGCATGGTTCATCCATGTCCTGCTGCATTATCGCATCTTCCATAGATTGACAGCACCCAGATTTGGCAACCCAGGCCATTCATTTTCCTCTCGCTATTACACCAAAGTCCATAACATCACAGATGAAAGACAGAGAGGGAAACTCACATTAATGGTCAATTAGAGCCTTACAACGCCCCGTGATAGGGTTCAGAAAGAGGAACTGGTACTGTATGGAGAAGTCAGGAGTGGTGGAGAAGTGTGTGAGGGTGGTGCAGGACAGGAATGAAAACAGTGAGACAGCGGTGAAGTATGAGGTAAGAATGACAGATGGGTTAGGGCAGGGGTTGGGTTACATTAGGGATCAGCTCTGAGCCCCCTTTTTGTTTGCAACTGTGATGGACAGATTGACAGATGAGGTCAGGCAGGAGGCTCCATGAATGAAGATATTCGCCGTAGACTTTTTTTTGTCTGTGGTGGAAGTAGGGAGCAAATGAAAGAGAGCCGGGACAGATGGAGATCCCCACCGGAAGCAAGTGGAATTAAAGTTGTTTTTAAGCAAAAATAAAAATAAGAAAACACAAAAGAGGTTGTGGTTTGCTGCAGTAAATGTAAAGTAACATCCTTTTCAGGTGGAAAGTTTAATGCTGCTGGGGAAGATTTTCGCAGTAAAGTAGGTACGAACTCTTTTTTTTTGTATTTTTGCATTGTGGTACAGGTCTACAGGAATATTCCGGAAAAATTACTACAGAAAGATCAGTCATCTATTTAACGATCTGATGATTTTAAACAAAAATTAAAAATAATTTCGCACTGAAAAAAAAAACCCCAAAAAATTGTGTTCATCTAGTGAGAGTTTTGGAAATTGTTCTAGCTCTGTCATATGAGTACTGCAGTATTTGACACGTATTTGTGACGCTTACAGTTCTTAAAAAGGATTAGGCCAGATGTCTTACAGTTAAACACAATCCGTTCTTTTTCTAACCTTGTGCACGTTGACAACGTCTCGACGTACACACACACTTTTAAAACAGATAAACTGCTGCCCTAACAAAAATGTGTGTGTGTGTGTGTGTGTATGCATGTGTGTTTGTGTGTTTGTTAGGGTGGGAGAAGGCTGTACCTGATGATGCATCTGACGTGAAAGGAGCTGGCTGGCTGACAGAAGCTGTCACTTTAAATCCAGGGGGTCCTTATCAATCAAATGCCTCCTCCCAATTGTCAAACTCCCCCCTGACCATGGCAAAAAGACTTGTGGTTTCTACAGAGATGTCGGCTCTTTTTTTTTTTTTTTTTTTTTTTTGGCGCGGTATCTGTACCGCCACACAAGCCCGGGCTCTGTGGTATTTTATAAAACATTACGGCTACACTAACGTCTCAAACACGACAATAGGACACGCGCGTCAAAGGGTTGCGGCGACAAAAGTAATGCAAAAGAAAAAAAAGCGAAGGCAAACGCCGTGATCCGTCATAGAGTTTGCGAAGGTTTTCATCTTCAGGAACACATGAACTGGAGATTTTATTATTATTATTATTAAAGTAGTTTAACGCAACGTGGTCCTTGGCGTGCAGTCAATTACTTGAACTTACTATGGAAAAATGGTGCAGAAAAAAATATGGTGAAACCTGTTATATTGTATCAACAGGTTGTTACAGATGACAGCGACACACTCTATCCTGCATATGCAAACATTAAGAAGGTACATTTATGTACATTTCATTTTCATACGTATGTACACCAGCGGTCCCCAACCCTTTTTTGTACCACGGAGCAGTCGGCGGGTATCAGCCGTTGTTGAAGGATGGTTACATTTTCAAAAAAAAAAAAAACAACATCTTTTAGACTTTATTCTGTTAGTATGAGAGTCTTGGGGATATGACTACATTTTTTTTTGAATGAAGTAATTTAGCAAAACTGTAGTACATTTTTTCACTGCCCGGTACCAAATGACCTACGGCCCGGCGCCGGTCCCCGGACCAGGAGGTTGGAGACCCCTGATGTAGACGATGCTCAGTTAGATGTTGGAAGTGAAATGCTCCAAACATTCAAAGTCTCATTACTTAGAGCCAGAGTATACATTATAAACAACCAAATATTTCCCAGGTACTGCAAATATGAGGTGGGAGAACTCATCATGATGATTGGAAAAAAAACGTAAATTAAAGTAAAAAAAAAAAAAAGTAAATGGCAGCAGTGGAAAAAACAAGTCACACAGTCAGAAAGAGATAGCTAGAGAGTGAGAGAGAGAGAGAGAGAAAGAGTAAGGGGGGGGGGCTTTTTTCACCAGCACACACACACTGAACGAAAGTCACAGAGGGAGCAAAGCAACCTGTGGCTTTTGTTAAACAACAGCAGAATGAATTTGTAAAGAAGTGCTCATAAATAAAGAGCCTAAAAACCCCCAGCTGTGGCTTTCCAGGCCATCTTCAAGCACACACACACACACATCACACACACACAGTACCTTTCTGATGAAGACAAGTAGCACTCAATCAAATGTCTGTGAAGGAAATTGTTGTTAACGGATCAGTCTCCTGTAAAACAGAAAAACAATCCATCTGCGGCTACAGCTGAATGCTAACAATAAACCGCAGCCTGGATACTTCAGGTTTGACACATTGCAAGGCATCTACCATGAAATAACCCCCCGGGCACGCAATTACTCCTTGTGGATAATAATGCTGTAGTAATATTTTTTTTGGTATGTGTTACAAAAGAGGTACATCGGACTGGATAGTTTAAACCCCAAATTTAAAAAAAAAAGCATTTACCAAAAATAGAATTTTACAGTTCATACAAAACCCTGACGTTCTCGGAAGCTACCAGTTATGTTAGCTAGGATATGAATACATCGATGTGGGCTCTAATCGGGTTAGAACCAGTTTTATGGTGTGGTTAAACCTCAGGCTAAACACTTCCGGTATAGATCTGGAAATTACGAGTCCATATCAGAGAGCTGTGTATCTGAATCACACGGTCAGCCCCTGATATAGTGGTTAAAGAATCAGGCTTTTGATTGGACGCTTTTTCAGTTTAAATCTCATTATTGGTCGACCAGTGGTGAAGTGTACAGTATGTTGGCCTATGGTGTCTTGGAGCCAGCACCACTCACCCCACTTTAAAATAAGAGATGGAAATGGGGAAATATAGTGCGAGTCTTCGCAACTGACACAGGCGGCCACCGGAGGCGCCATTGAGTACATGGTTGGAACGCACAGGCTACATGTTTCCTCAAGGATGCTCTTTACTTGCAAGACAGGTATGCTAACCACTAGAATCTGGAACCACAATAGGGCACTTGTATGCAGCCCACGGTTAGATCGCGTATGTACAATACATGTACTTTGACAAATATAGCTGCCTCGTCTTTCTCCTTCTGAAGCCATGGCGTTGTTTCCCCAAATATTCCGCTAAATACCAGTTAAAAAAAAAAAAAGAATAAATAGTGTTTCAGGTAACGATGAAACAAACAAAATATTTCCGTGTTTAAGTCTAAAGTACGTGCGTTGCGTTGTCCTATCGCCTCGCCTCATTTTTTTTTTCAGGCGCCTCCAAGGACAATCGTAGCACATGTCACAGATTCCGATGAAAACATCACACACAGGATATTTCTCCTCACATATTTCTCTATTCGCACTCTCTCCCGCGCTCCCTCTCTCAGCCTCCTCTCCAGTCAGTTGCCACCGCTTATTGTTGCGGCCAACAAGCTCACTGCTTACAGTGGAATTATCATAGCTGTGGTGACTGGTAAATCTACTGAGGATGTGCTGTGATTTTAACAAATTGCAATGAGATGTTTTTGCTTCTCCAAAGTTGAAAACACTCACCGAGACACATGAAGCTGGATCTGGAAGAAAGAAAAATGAACTCGACGCAGGAAGGGAAAAATCCCGTCGTTGCGAGCGACGGTATGAGACGTGAATGTTATTGAGAAGTAAGACGTAGTCGAGAACCTGGTCTCCGGATCTGAGAGGAAAAGATGTTTTATGAAAACGTTTGTACTCATTTAACAGGCAAAAACAACAACAAACAAAAACAAGCTAAAGGTAAAAAAATGTTTGCAGAGCTAACGTTGGTAGCATATGCTAGGGGACTAACTTCGCACTAACCTTTCCTGGTTTACCCGAAGTACTGCCTTACCACAAAGGAAGTCCTGGTCAACCAGTAGTCAACTAGTGACTTACATGTACCGCTGGACTCTGATGAGTAACGGTTTTGCTTCCCGACCCATTTATTAGCATTAGCTTCTATATGTCCGTGCTAATGAATATCTTGTTTAACATATACAATTAAAAAACAAGAGGGAAATCAGTTAAATATACTCTAAAATGAGCATTGGTATGAATATGATTTTGGATTATTGGATATTTAGCGATGAAATTGTTAATTATAAAATACATGTAACATAATTCAGAGCACATCTTAAGTGTAACGTAATAGCATTGCTGTTACAGGTAACATAGGAATAAAGAAAGTGATCCTACATTTATCATGTCAGGAAACGAGGGGGATAAAAAAAAGTGGTCCTACATTTATCATGTCAGGAAACGAGTCTTAGCCTATAGAATATCAGGTCAGTTCTGATGCATTCAAGGGTCATCAGTTCCTAAAATAGCCTAAAATTATTTATTTTTAACATCCTCCTCAGTGAAGCACCGCTGTCTGGTAGGCTGTAAAGCTAAAACTTGACCTAGGTCAACCTCACAGATCAGAGCATCTTCCGGGCCAGGTTCAGAATGCGGCTGTGGTTAAAATCATAGGTTACAAATGGTCAGTTTGTGCTGGGCTGTATGTGGACTGAGCTCCACCCAGCAAGGTTGGACACACCTCTGACCACAGCTCTCTTGGCCCCGGTGTGCTCCGACCTAAGCATTCTCACCATGCCTGCAAATCCTCTAAACCCCAAATGTGAGGGTAAAACCTGAATTTGCACAAACATAAATGTACACAAATTGGTTTGTATGGAGTCACGTGAACTTGACACTGATATTAAGGTAATTACTTCTGGACGTTCTTCTTCTGCCATCTTAAACTGTACTGTTACAGTAGTTTGACTCTACTAAATTTTTTCATATATATTTTTTTATATGTATGTCTTAAATTTGGGATTACATGCATTTACTACTCGTATTAATACTGCATTTATTAGACAAATGCCAAAAAAAAATGCAGTAACAGTGTTACATTCTAAACCCCAACATAATGTTTTTGCAGCCTAAATGTGGGGCCAATCAGAATTGGTCTTATAGGGAGGGACTTTTAACCAGCCGCCAGTCTGGCTTACGAAACCTGACACCCTCTCTATGTCATTCATCATAATATACAGTATATAGATATCATCATTTTCCTAGGCCTGACTCAAGTAAACCCTGAGTTTTGCCTCGGTTATGCTGCTGTAGGCCTAGACTGCTGGGAGTACTCCCGTAATGACCACTCGTTCTCCACCTAACTTCTAAGAAAAAGATACACATTAGAAAAGGACCTGATCCAGACCTGACTCTGACGTCACTGTTCGTCAACTGATACAACCAAACTCGTCAAAGCTACTTTTACAGCTAACTCAAACAAAGACGATGTTCTTCCTACAACTGCACTGTGCTGTAACTGCACCTTAACAGCTTGTGCGACTGTACTCAGATTATAGCGTTGCGCGTCCGCTCCTGCTCTCTCTTTCCTCCCTCCCTCCCTCCCCTCAGCTGTCTCCCCCCCGTTCCTCCTTCATCTCTTTGTTTAAGCCGACTAAAACCGAATTTTCTCTCCACTGTGTGATGTAGTTTGGATTTCATCTGTAAAAACCTATTCTGCTTTGCTTTACGTTGTGGCTGAAAGGTCAATATATATTGACAGTATTATACAGTACATTCAGTGTATTTACCTGTTGTACTAGTGTTCTATTCATTTTAACTTTAAAAACGTCCATTCAAAAATGTGTTTTGTGAATTTGGTTTTTTACAAACAAAAAAACTGAACTGACTGAACCTTATGGAGATGAAAAAAAAAGAAAATTGTCGAGTTAACCTTCCATTCCCACACTGCATGTTTTTGGACGCTGGAAGGAATCCCAAGTCCAAGACAAAAACCTGTGTTCACGCTGGGAGCACATGCAAACAATTACCACTTGGGATCGAACCAGTGATCTTCCAGCTGTAAAGCAACATATACCGCGCTGCCACGATGTAGCTCCGGGGCTTGGTGTCAGCAAAAACACATTCACGTAGAGAAGATATTAAATCATCATCACTGACTTTTCTGACTAAACGAAAAAATTCAAAGCTCATCGAGGTTTTAAGGAAAATTGATTATATTTGTAGCATGCGACGAGAAGGACCCAGGTTAGCCATCCCTCGTTGCCCTTGGTAAGGATGACTACATTAAAGGAAAGAGCGAAAATCGCAAAATGATACATTTAAACGTATTGCAGTGAATTGATCCTCAGTGTAATTCTATATATTAGGATTTTCCCGTCTTCTCGCAAAATGATACATTGAAACTTATTGACTTCTGTGCAAGCAGATCGCAAAATACTACGGATTAGCATCGATATAAGCTGATGGAGTGCGGTAAGGCTGGCTGTCAGTCGCATTCCACGATGTGTTGATTGAGTTCCATTGTCATGGGCAGTAACCCATATACATAGTGTAGGTTGCACTCACCAGCAACACATGCAGTGTTATGTGAGGTGTTGACCGAGCCAGTATCACATGGTAGTACACCCACCTCTCAAAAGACCCGGCTCGAATACTATGAATTTAGGCCCCAGTCCAACCGAGCCGTTTTGAAGGAATACTACGTCCGACTATTAACGCCCAATCAGACCGCTGCTCTGTTTTTAATTAATGATCACACCACGGCTCAAGTCGCAGCTCGGCCAGTCGTCGTATGCTATTGTGCTTCGAGTATAAGGCATCATAAAGTACTTGATAGTGCCAATTGACATCTTTTAGGATCCCAGCTAGGAAACAGTTGCATTGTCATTCAATGAGGCAGACTCCCTTTTAACTACTGTTGGGGGGATCCACCATTGCAGGTAGTTGTGAAGTTTCACTACTTGTTGAGACAGGGGCCATTGAAGTGCTGCGGGATACAATGACTTTGGATAGGATTAAAGGTAATCTCCCTTTACAAAAGAGCGAGGGTCACGTCACACCGGCCGAAAGCCATCTTGCGTATTGAGCTGTGTATTAGTGTTTTGTTCTTTTTAGAGCCTTGAGAGCTGTGTACGAACAAAGAAATAACACGTCCCTATGACATTTTCCAGTGAAGGGACAGTGAATGGAGACCCAGTCGGACTAGTGTCGCTAATTAATTTAACAAATGTAGGGTGCATTACACCAATTGTGACGGTCTCTGAAAGGTTAAACACGGGCAAGAATTCTTCCTGCAGCTTTTATGGCCGCTGAAGGCGAGGCAACGAGCTTTAAACACACGACCAGTCTCCACTGGTGGCACTTTCCGCAAGGAGCAAGAGAGGCTATTTACCGTAAAGCGCAGACAGGAGAGCACACATTCGCTTTGTAACCCGGAAATATGATGCCGTATGACTTGGGCAAATTTACAAAGTTACACGCCAGACATTAAAAAGGTGCAGTAGAATTACAATATAATATGTATTTCTACCACACCTTTCTTTACATGAAAAAAAAAAGTTCTATTCGGTACGGATGCCGTCAGTCAGACAGATGTATCTATTCATAGTATATGTGTGTGTATAAAGAGGGAAACGTGCACTTTCACCCCCCCCCCCCCCCCCCCCCCCCCCCCCCTCCTCGCCCCCCCCCGCTATAGGTCAGACTGCCACAGCCTTTTAAGCACTTAACAAATCTCCCTTAGGACTTGATGATGTAGATGTGCTGGCACGCACACACGCACGCGCACGCACACACACGACTGTGTCTTCTGTTACAGCAGCATTTAATCCAGCCTTATTTGATTCAAAGGAGACATATTTCAATGGTTGGTATATATTTTGTTTTAAACCTTCACAGTTTTGGTTTTTGTTTTTTTTTGTTTTTTTTTTTGCAAAATGGAAACACGATATCGCGGTACAAACGAAACAGCGGACATGGGGTTTCTCAAACGATGCACGCTAACTCGTTAAAAAGCGGTTCATTTCTCAAGTGGTGCGAGTGAAGCGCAACGAATCGGAACGCACAACACGGAGCACGAGGCTTTACAATTATCAGTGTTTTTCCTTTTTAAAAGATTTCTCGTATATTATTTCCCACGTGTTTGTACACTGTTTTTTACTATAAATTTTTACTATAAATTGCCAGGATGTTTACAAAATCGCCTGTATACATTTTAAAACCAGTTAAGAAAACAATTGATCAATCTTTCCATGCAGTAACCTACGTTAAAAAAAACAAAACAAAAAAACCTCAAATGCAAACACGCAACAGAAAAACCAAACATTCAGACTAAACGTAAATGAGTAGGAACGTGGCCCGAGTGAAAGTTCATTGTCAACCAATTCGATTTGTGTTACCTGGAAAAGGCCGGTTGGATATCAATGCAGGAGATGAGGTCTCCGGTTCCATTGCTGTATTGTCCAATCCCCCGTAGCCATTCATCTTTTTGAGCTTCAACTGGTCCACGTGGACTAGAGCCTGGGTCTCTAAGACAGAGCCCTTCTTAGAAAACATTCGGCTGATCTCCATGAAGGTCTTGTTTTTGGTTTCGGGGAGCACAATGTAAACGTAGACCGCCACAGACAAACAAATGGTGGCAAATACCAAGTAGCAGTAAGATCCTGCTGACCTCTGACCAAAGGATGTGGCAGGTGGACCAGACATTGGAGAAAAAAAATAAATAAATACAAAAATGTCATTTGCAGTTCGTCTAATTGTATAAGCTCAATTCATTTTATTTTATACATTTTTAAGCGTAGTGACGTACCTGTAGGAAAGGAAAGACAAAGCCCACAGTAAAATTGGAGAGCCAGTTGAGGGATCCTCCGATGATGTAAGCAGCAGGACGGTGGGATTGTTTGAACAGCTCGGCTGTGATCAGGAAGGGAACACCGGCTATAACGCAAAAAAAAAAAAAAAAAAATATAATAAAAAATTTCTTATTTTGTCAACTAAGACAACAGAAACTTTCCAGAAATACATCACAAGTCATCCCAACGCTAATTACTGGGTGCTTACAACTTGTTTCACTGCAACAGTTTAATTTCAGACAATGGGTAAAGTCCCTCTAGGGCCGTATTACACTAAGTAGACGAGCGTCTTGACGTGTGTCAGTACACACAACTAGATGTAACTGGGAATCCTGTCACTGCAGTCAAAATAAAAGCTCTTCTTTCCATAAGACCGGAAAAGTCTGGTAGCTTGGAACCTCGTAAGTAAAACGATAGGCCACCCTCAAGCATGGGTAAATTGTTTCTGTCGCCATCTAGCGGCATCAACTGAAAATGCAACGTAAAAAACTTTACCATTACCACAACATGGACACCTTCATAAACATGATTATTGACGGGCCAGATAAGTAAAGCCAGTGGGTTGCCATATGCAGCCGTGTTAGCATAGCTTTTTTAATAACTTTCTTATCTAAAGTTCTTTCAAGGATTTTGTCCTTTTGGAGATATGCAGTGTAAAATAACTTGCCTGGACCAATACAGAAGCCTGCAATGATGCCAACCACACAGCAGACACTGATGTAGCGCATGAAGAGTAGATGAACCTGCAGCAAAATTGAAAAAAAAGAAAAGAAAAAAAAGTCAAGATATATATATATATATACATATATTAAATACATATAATATCGCAATATATGTTCCATTAAAGCATATAAATACGGTTATTTATTAAATAAAACCGTGTGCATATATGTTTATATAAATACATATATATGTATATTTCATTAACTTTATTTACCTGATGTATCATTTTATATATGGTATATACGGATATATATTAAAACTAAAATTAAAAGAAGCGGTTCCTCTCCCCTCAGAAGTTTTACAAAAATGTATAAAAAAATTTATACAGAACCAACTTGTCCAAAAATAAAAATCCTTAAATTACACAGCTTTTTCACAGTTTGGTAAAAAAATAAAAATAGTGCACATACCTGTAAAATCAGTGATAATGTGATTCCAGCACTGCAGATACCCATTACGGCAAAGCCCCCAATCATCAGTGGCCTCCTGCCCAGCTTCTCTATGGTAAAACACTGCAGGAGAGTAGGAGTTGGTATGTTTGATTTCAATGTTGCAACATTTATCTTGACAACCTGATAAGGCCGTCCAGCGAAAAGAAGCCTACACCAACGAGTCCAGCGATGATCTCTATGACTCCTGTCCCCGCTGTGGTGTACTCGATCTCTGGTCCTGGGATACCAGCGTTTTCAAAGATGCTGTTGGTATAAAACCAGATCTGGAAGGGAAAAACATATTTTAGATTTTTTTAATAACAGCTTATTAAAGATAATGACATAAAACATTTTACCAAAACAAATACGGCACACAGCACGTTGGTCTGCCCTCGTCCCCCAACATTGATAATAAAATACAATCTCTGAAGATTATTGTTGACTGCCTCTGGCATCAATGGAGTACCAAGTTCCTCATAAAGCACACCACTGAGGACCTCTAGTGGGCCTTTTCTTCCTAAACTGAGTGCAGGGGCTTCTCAATGGGGGAGGTAACCCAGGTCATGAGGGACGGCTACCGTTGGCCTTTGACCCCCAAAGGGGGTGTTTAGAAACACTCCTGACTGAGTGACACAACTCATCCTAATCATCTGCACTTTTTACAGAGGTGCCATTCAGAGCATGTGATCTAACTGTACGACAGGAACACACTGCTTTTTGTGTTCCGACCATAACACTCTGTTTTTTTTTACCATGTCCCCATGTGCCCTCCTTGTCCACTTTAATGCCTGATTGGAAATCTCACAATTTAAAAATATATGTTTATATATATTTATATATATTTCATATATATTTATATAAAATATATATATTTTTTGTATGTATTGTTGAGTACTTGGTTTAGACCAGGCATGGGCAAACTAAGGCCCGGGGGCCGGATGTGGCCCGTTCAGGTTTTTAATCTGGCCTGCCAAACTTTACCAAATTATATAATTTATTATATTTTATCATTATACTTCTGCCTTTTACCTGCAATACCCATGTTTCCCCAATAGATGGCGTAGGAAATGACAAATGTATTTTAACCTTTTTGGCCTTTACTCATGACTTTTACATGTCAATTACCTTAGTTTACGCAAACACTCCATCTATCTGCCCCTGACCCAGCCCCCATGGCAAATTTTAGGACCAATTGTTGTTGATAAACATCAGCTATTAATAACCTTGATTAAACACACCTATAAATCTGTACATTGCATTTCCACAGAAACATAAATGTCTTACAGCATCGATGCCAGACAGCTGCATCCCGATGTTGATCACCGCCACAGTTAGCACCTGCCAGCGGACCGTGTCGTCGTGCAGAAGCCTCCACACTGACAGCGTTTCGACCGACGATAAGGAGTGTTGCTCCTCCTGCATCTCTTCAATCTCCGCCTGGATGTCACAGTTGTTTCTGTACCACTTTAGAGCTGAAAGACAGGAACGGAGGGGCGGGTGGGTACAGCGCACAGTTCAATTTTCAAATAAAAAAAAAAAATAAAAAAATCTTGTTATATATATAACTTTTGTACTTCAGCTCGTGCCCTAACACTCACCTGTTATAGTGGCATGGACGTTGTGTTTCTCTATGAGGAGATACCTGGGGCTCTCAGGAAACCATGGCAACAGCATCAGCTGGATGAAGGTGGGTACGACTACGATT
>NC_024318.1:16403851-16417581 GCF_000523025.1 Cynoglossus semilaevis | reverse complement strand
AACAAGTTATAAGTCACTATCACTCATGCGCAACTAAAACCGTTACCCATTTTTTTGCTTTCCTAATTGGGATTTCTGCATTCCTCAGCCTTCCTAACTATTGGTCACTCCTAATATATTGTCACGCTTTAATGTCCGTGGCTCATTGGGTGTGATTTCAGAGAGCTTTTGACTCAGTTGGACATAACTCCCTTCAGATCAGCACTAAGACAACTTGACTTGGTCGTCGTTTTTATAGCTAAGATCCTGGTGTTAAAGAGTGAGACTGAGAATGAAGAAGTTCAGATGACAGTCTGTATACATTTGTTTGGTAGTATAAATCGACTCCATTGATTCTGCTGGGTTCATGTTGTCTTAATAAAGATTCGATTTTCCTTCAACTTTCAAAGCGTTTCCTCTCGCAGTCCAAAAACACTAGTAGGTTGATCGAACATCCCAAATTGACCACAGGTATAAAGGTGAGAGTGATTGGTTCTTTGTCGCTGAATACCTTTCCTAGAAGCTCATGGAGACCCAGGACTTGGGCGGCAAAGACTCCGGTACCAATAAAGATACTTGGCACTAGACCGAGGAAGCCGCGCAGGTTCTTAGGAGCTATCTCACCCAAATACATTGGTACAACACTTAGAGAGATGCCTGCGTGGGGAAGGAAAAAAAAAAGCCTTATTACTCATTACGTTTTACCAGTGTGAGAAGAGGCCTGTACAGCGTGACTACCTGAGTGGATTCCTGTGATGAAGCGGCCAATGATGACCGTCTCAGGAAAAACCCACAACCTGCTGAAACCCATGAGTGAGCCGGCAATAAACACCAGCACTGTCGAGTTCACCACCGTGCCCTTCCTACACAAACACACACACACACAACGATTGAAAATACATTTCAAATACATTTAGATAACATGATGTCACAAACCCAAGGGTAAAGACATCTTCCAAAGACCTTCGACACAGGGTCTGGTTGACTTGATTTTTAATTATTATTCTTATCAGCCAAATGTATTACAGAAAGCATTCATTACTAAAACAATTATCATGGCATTTTCATAAACCTTTATGTGTTGCTTCTTCATAATATCAAGATGATTAAGATTACATTAAGGTTAGGATGAGGTTTTTTTTGTTATAATCAGTCACTATGATTATTATACAGAGATCTTTATTAGTATGATACTTGTTGTTCTTCATTGCATGTCAAAAAAAAAAAAAAATCCCAAATTTTATATATAAATATTTTGGAGTTTCTGTGTAATTTCAAGAATTATTCGTTAGAGTCTAGGAGTTCTAGAGAATTTTAATGGTATTTTCCTTTTGCATTGTTCATTTTATATTATTATTGTTATTATCATCTTTTTTGCATGTCATTTACAACAAGCTCATTTGTGTTTATTTTCAGGGGTAGTTGATGGGAGGTGGCCCAGTAAACAAACAGAATGCAAAATGACAACATTCACTGAAGCGAAACTCATTTCTCACCTGCCGAAGCGAGTAACGAGCATACCCACTATGAGTGACCCCAGCAGACCTCCGATCGCAAAGACAGACACGGTGAGGGAGTACATGAGGGTCAAGGTCTCCTCGGTCAGCCAGGTTCCATTACGACTCAGCACGGTTTTGTTGTAGAACTCCTTGATGTACTGGCAGTATAAAGAGAGTGAGAAGAGAGAATGGAAACAGAGGACAATTTCAAGGGCAGATTAGCACGGCAGGCCAGTTGTTATCATTGGACAGACCTAGCTACATCACATCAAAGACTGGCCTAACCGAACATACAGTGATATCCTCAACGACCTGTCTGTTATTTGCTAGCATGTAAAAATTTGGCTATACAAACATAAACACTGTCAAATGAAGTCTTAATGTTCACCTGTGCTAGGGTTTAGCATAAGGCTTAAGGCATTTTGACAAGCAAAGTACGGAGGAATGTTCCACTCCAGTATTTTATTTATCGCCCCCTACTGGGGGGGTTGTTTCAATAAATCATCAATAAGGACTTTTTTCAAGTTTGACTAATTTGACCACAAAACAGATTCGTTTGCACTTTCACAAGTGGAGACCTGCAAGTTGGACAGTTTTATTTAGGTTTCTTCTCTCTTGTTTACATATTTTAGTAATATAGCTGTTTACATTTACAGCTATTCCACTGTCTTCCTGATAAACATATAAAAATGCAAATGCAAACGTAGCCAAAGCGGTGTCAGAAACATATCAAGCTGGAGTTTTGGAGTGTTACAAATAATTTAAAAAAAAAAAGGAGTTTTGGAGTATTACAAATGATTAAAAAAAACCAAGATTTATGATTTAGGATATCTCTGTTCCTTCTGGTGATGCTGTACTATCGTGTTGTTACTGCATCAATGACAAAAAGGGTACTTTGACTTGACGACTGAAGTAAAATTTGTATTGTATAACTTTTACTTTGGAATAACATTTGTACTCGAGTACAAATGTCCACCTCTGGCAACAACTATACATCGTTTGTAGAAGTCTGTTTTTTTTTAAAGATTAGAAAACGACTCATTTAATCAATGGTAAACATATTCACATGTATGTATCTTTTAATGTAATTGTGATTTTGTTTCAGGTACTAACTCGAGACATGCAAAAAGGCATGTGTTCATCATCAGTGTTCATGTACTCAGCCAGGAACCTGAATGCATGTGACAGATTAAAGCAATTTCTTGGTAAGAGAAAGCCATTTTAATCTGGAATTCACAAAAAAAAAAAAAAAAGAAAAAGAAAAAAAAAAGAGGGTTATGTTCTGCACAGTAAAATGTTCCCACTGAGTACTGACACCAATCAAACAGACAGAGTAAACTTAAAACTCTGTCTATTTGCTTTAACCAAAATAAAGTTTGATCACTTTTTGACTGTTTTTTTCTTCTTTATTTGTACATTTGTATTCTCGCGTGCTGTGTATTCACATGACGGGCAGTGTAATATAAATATGAATAACCAAGAAATATAATCAGGAAATAAGAAATCAACTGGCAGATGCTCCATGGAACCCAATCAGCGACATTAGCCTAGACCTCTTCCATATACCTTTAGTACTATAATAATTATAATAACAATAGTTATCAAAATTCATCTTAGAAATAAATATTTTTTTTTGCCATTAATGGCCCGTGTGTGTGTGTGTGTGCATCTCACCACAGCAGGAGAGTTTACGACTGCTAGATTGTATCCATAAAGCATAGAGCTCCCAAAGGAGGTGAGGAATGCTACTGCCAACAGGGAGCTGGTCAGGTGCTGCAGACAGTGAGGAGGAAAATGGGTGAATTCATGTTAATAGTAATAATAATAAACTTTATAATACACAAGAACACAGTCCATGTAAGCAGACAACAAAAGAGTAATTACGGTAGTTTTATCCGAAAAATAGTTACATCAAGGTTAGTCATAGTTAGCCATTACTTCTCCCAAAAAGTAACTAGTAATTAACGAATTAGTAATTCAATATCTACACTATTAAAGTAACATGTTACCAGGGAAGTATGTAAGTTTAAATGTCTTTTTTTTTCTCAGTGGGTTTAACAAGCCAAAACTGCGTAGACAGGTACATACAGGGGGTTTTTAAAAAAAAGCTTTGCACCTCAACGAACCACAATTGGTCAGTTTTCTTCGTAACACAAATAAAGTTTAACTAAACGTACTGCTTTTAACTCTCTGTACATACTGTAATGTTCAAGTCTTTTCTTAAAAATAAAGGTAAACAGTTTAACTATGAGGTGCTTTCACCTCTACAGTGTCAATTAAATAAAACAAACCCAAACCTGGCCCGCCATCGTCGTCAACAGTGTCGTCGAATGTTTTCATCCACCAGCTTCGTGGTAGCGCGTACAACTTAATTAAAGCAATTGAATTGAAGTAGTTTAAAAGCCACCTTTCCATCCAGAATCGCCTTTTCAACTGCTTGCTTCTGCTAGTTTGGGTGTCTGAACGCTTGTGTGATTTGCCGCCATTGATTGGCTTACCATAAAAGGTCACTCTAACCTAGCCAATCATCATCAACTATGGGGTTGCCTGGTCTCTCCCTCCTCCGGCACAAATAATAATAATTAAAAAAAAAAAATTAAAATAAGAAGCTCCTGTGGCTGAGGCGTGGCGGTCGCGGAAATGGCGTTATTCCCTTCACTGTTTATTACCTATAACAAATATTTTTAACAATTTTCTATTTATTTTACTGCCCTAATATTTTGCTAAAATAACAGTATAATATGGTACAATTTTTAAATATTGGTAAAAACGTAAACACACGGAAATATAATCCGTAATGTGTTGCACTTAATGAATCACAGAAATACATAAATATAAGAAATCCTAATGATTTAAATAAGGCAAGTAATCCGCAATATGTTGCACTTAATGAATCACTTGAAAAGAAATACATAAATTATGAGAAATCCTAATGATTTAAATAAGGCAAAAATATGAAATCTTTAATAAAATAGGTTTAAAAAATAAATAATATACCTTCAAATATGAACTTCAAAATTCAAAACAAGTAATAATAAAAAAAAAACATGACTGACAATAGTAAGTAACTAAAGTCCCGAGTTATTTAGACCAAAATGTATTTGCTTTTTGCGAGATCCTGAAAGAGCCTTCAAGTATTTGACAGTTTAACAAATTACATTTTATAAATTCCGACGAGTAACTCAATCAAAGAACATGGAAGTCTGGCTCTTTTATAATGGACTAACGCGGAGAATGTCTGCGCGGTTTTTCTGATACACGTTTTTTTTTTTTTTGTTTCTATTAGTTTATCATGAGTCACGCGGCGTTTGAACAAGAGGTGCTTCAAGAGATTCGTCATGTGCAGATATCACAATCANNNAACATGCCACCTGCTGAGCCCACACGCCCCAAACCTTGGCCTTGACTCGTGAGGTAGCGAGGTAGTGTTCAGGTGGTGTTTTTAGTGTTGCATTAGGGTCGTCGCACCACTTCGCAATTCCTCACAGTTAATCTTACCATGACATATCACAAACAAGTAAGCAATCTTGGAGCTTTCTTGGATCACTACAAAGCACTGCTAAGGTTGTTCCCAACTTGTTTGAGCTTCCCCACCTAGTGTAAATATACACAGTGTATGTATATATATATGTTGATTTTGATTTTGAATAGGAGCCATTCATTTTTCACTGTTTAATTTGAGGAAATTGGAGATAAACTAGGATTCAAGCTTGGTGAGACTTTTGTCAAAGTGTGTAAGAATTCAGGTTCGCTGGAAAGCGAGCTGGGTGTCATCTGCATAGCAATGAAAATAAATGTTATACATGCAGAAGCCAATGGGAGGTAGAATGGGATGAAATGCAGGGGCCCCAGGAATGATCCTTGGGGAACATTTATAGGTAACAACGTAGCAGAATAAACAGAGTGGCTAAACCGGTTTGGAGGGGGCAAAAAGCGTAATGGAATTGTCTAAAAAATTTGAAAAATTAACAGAAGACAAGAAATCGAAACCAAAATGTGTTCCAGTTATTTTTTTCATTTTTATCATGGGGTCGTGAACAAATGTTGTGCAACTAAAAATCAATCTTATTTCTCAAGGTTGCACTGCAGTCTGACGTGTGAAACAGAATATTTAAAAAAAAAATCACGTTCCAGATCTTCACTTATTTTAGATGTTTAATAACATTAATTTCATATATTTAATATAATGTTTTTATTTTATAATTTCCTTTTACTTTGAGCTTTAGGTTTCCTCTCAACGCCATCGTCTGCTTTACTCTTGAACTCCAAACGTTAAGCAAACTGTTTTGTTTTTTTCTGTTGTTGACCTAAAGCACAAGGATTACTCTGCATATTACATCAGCACAGCATTACAGGAAAAAAAAAACAAGGCTTTAAATGTGAGATTTTTTGAAAATAAAGTGATATCAAATAAGACAATTTTCTCTCAACATTACACACTTTGTTGGAGCAAAAATATTCATTAACAATTTACAATTAACAATTTGTATCACATGTTTTCCATCATAGCCAGCTCTGGTTTCGTGTTATACTTTAATTATCTCAAAAAAGTTAACTCTTCATGGTTTGGTGTCACGTTACGGTCAAGACCTTATTTAAAAAAAAAAAAATCAACAGTCAACAGATTTTAAGATGTTGAACTGTATTAAACGCCTACAACTTTTACACAACACACAACCGGTCAATTCCATCAAATTCATTAAACAACAACCAATAGTATACGAAACCGCCAATGACAAATAATAATTCGCAAGTTTGCATTCTCGTAGCTGCTGGCTCTGTTTGCAGTAAGCTAACAACGGCACCTACTCACCGCAGTAATCTTCCCAGGAGAGGAAATTAAAACTTCTTCAGCCATTTAGTAAATCTCTCCTCGAGCTGTAAATGGTGAACTTTCTCGTCTCACTACACCGCTCAGGATGTCATGGTTGCTGTAGCAATAGACCTGGTAGCTTGGGTTAAACTCTTCTAGTGTGGTGTGCCAGGCTGCAGTGTCCAGGATCCCAATAAGAAGCCCGCACACTGTCATCACATGACAGAGAGCAACGTGACGGGCCAAGAGAAAAGCCTGCTGGAAGCAATTAGCTTTAACTGAATTTACAAAGGAAGAGGCAGAGAAGCACGGAACAAAGGTACTACAGTTGTACACACATACGTATACACATAAACGGTCAGATGGTCGGTTGAGTGATAGTCTTTGAATGACAGACCGGAACCAAGGAAAGATGACAAAAGTTCAAGGAAGCCATGGTACGCGGGCCAGCCGCAAAAGTACGCCGAATTTTCTGAAAGAAATTTTTCTGGGATGTTTCATAAAAAACGGTCAGATCTGTTGTGAAAGACCGCCTCTTGGAGGCGCCAAGCACGTGGTTCTTCCCGGGATTCAAACCCAGCACCTCCAGCGTGTAAGGCAGCTGCACTACGGCACCACCAAAACAAAAAGGCACTGCTGGGATTCGAACCCAGGATCTCCTGTTTACTAGACAGGCACTTTAACCAACTAAGCCACAGCGCCTACTGCTGTTGACGACCAAAGGAACCGGTTAGCAAAACAAACAAGGAAGACACATCTGCAGAGGAACTGGTACAGGGGGGGGGAATACCGAGGAGGGCAGACGGAGACAATCAAATAACTGTACGACACAGTAGCACAGCTAATTCGCGAGACAGAAGGACAGGAGCACAGTGAGGGATTAGCTACAACAAATAAGTAAGAAAGTAAACCAGGGACAATTGATGAGGAGTCACAACTTACCTAGCAAGATTGGACGTGACAAGTCATCCAAAAGATGGAGGTAGTGCGGAAATCAAAGCATCATGAGTCTCTATAAAGATACTGGTGTTAGTGCGGCAAACAAAAATGTGAAAAGAGCAAGGTAATCCCTTTTTTAGTTACAGGAGTAATCCTATTAAACATCCCCGAAACTATTTAGGGAAATGATTCCCCCAGAAACATCAAAGAAACAGTTGTAGCTTGAGGCGTAGCGTAGGCATATGAGGTCTCTAAAAATCACATGTGCTCATTGTGGACCATTAGGTTTGAAGTAGAGTTTTTGTAAGACATCATCACCTGCCTGGACTTTCACATTTTTCTTTATCCTATGACTTTTCTCCGCATGAATAGTTGGCTTTGTTTGGACGGATTAGCCTCATGGCAAAAATATTTTCTCCTAATGACTTCCAGTGTAGCCCTACTGATCCAGTTTTTTTTTTTTTTTCTCTGTAGTACAGATCAAGCTGAGTAAAAACGTATAAATCAGGCGTGGGGAAACTTTTTGGTTTTTTCGCGGGCCACAATTGGCCCGGTCAGGAGCAGATAGATGGAGCGTTCGTGCGAACTTAGATAAATGACATGTAAAGGCAAAAATGCTAAAATGCTTTTATCATTTTCTACGCCCTCTATTGGGGAAACATGGGTATTGCAGTATAGTATAATGATAATATAAAGAAATTATATATAGTACAATGATAATATAAACAAATTATATCATTTGGAAAGGTTTGGCGGGCCGGATTAAAAAGCTGAACGGGCCACATCCGGCCCCCGAGCCATAGTTTACCCATGCCTGGTTTAGACACAGTATAAGGCTGCATCTCATTTTGAAGAGTAACTTTAGAGATGGTGATAAAAGTATTTAAAAAGATTAAGAAGAGTGATTTGAAGGGTTTCCTAAAGGGATATCCGATAATATTATCAATAATTACGTATTATTATTACAATTATTACGTAATAATAATTACGTAATATCTGTAAGAATCATTATCAATTTTTTCAGTAATAATGAAAAAAAACGATAACTCAAAAGCCTGGGTTTTGCCATATGACGTGTGCCCTAAAAATAGTTTTGGGGAAAAAACAGCTGCAAATGAAGGTGAAAGTCACTAGATGGCAGCATTGCAGCTCATTTATTAGTTTGTTTGTTTGTTGTTTTTGCGAAGTCTCATTCTTGTTTTGCAGCTGTGGCACTTTAAGGTTGCTTTTGAACCACCTCAGCACGTGTGATTCAGCATTCAATTTATCAAGCTGTAGGTCACTCTGTCCCACCAGCCTATCTTTGCTAAGACATATCTGTTATGTTACTTTTTATGTGAATTTTTTTTTTTGAGTCCCATACACTTAAGCAGTGTTTCCCAACCTTTTCTGAGCAACATCAATATAATAATCTTCTAGTTTAAATTAACTCTCCATTCACTAAAATCTCAGCCTGTTTAGTTGAAGTCAATGCTGATATACTCACAGGAATTGAATAAAAGACACTCAACAGCTCTGCTTCCCTTTTTTAGTTTTCATATCCATCTGCTGCCACCTAGTGGAAGAGTATTAAATTATTCATCCTGTCACACATTGAAGAACAAAGACAAAGTATTTGCAATAAATAAATAATAATGTTCAGACCAATCAAGTGACTGTTCAATGACTGTCTTATGACGGTACATCGTGAACTATTTTGATGTCAATAATGTAACCGTGTTATTACATTAATTGTGGAATGGAATGGAATGGAAAAGGAAACTTTTTTTTTTAATGACGCCGCCTTGAATCATATCTGTTTGTCTCTAATCTGAAAAGAAGCTTTTGTGGAAAAGATACTTTCTGTAACTTCCTGCCTTTTTTCCCCAGACTGTTTTGAACATACAGTATGTGCCCAAAATGAAGGACACACCAACTCCCATGTAAATATATAAACTATTAGTACTTGATCACTGAAAAGAATTGTATAACAGCTGAACACAAAATATTTTTTTTTTTTGTTTGATTTAATTTACAAAAATGTATTTAAAATCTTGAAAAATGCTATAGTAAAACTCCCTTTACCTGTGATCTGCCATGGACCAGTAAGACAATATCTTCACGTTTCTAGGTTTAAAAAAAAAAACAAAACAAAATAATTACTTCAACATGGACTTGTTGCAAGAATCCATAAATACACAACTAAAAATACTCACTCTATTTCCGGACTATAAGTCGCTCCGGAGTGTAAAAATACTCACTCTATTTCCGGAGTATAAGTGGGACCAGCCAGTTAGAACGCCCTCTAGTGGCTGTCTGTGTGAAATGAACAAAAATGTAAATTTTCAGTGTTACAGGAGTAGCAGATACTGGTATACAAGCACACAAGCACAACAATCAGTGTGAGAATAACAATCATGTGAAATGATATATTTGAATATATATGTCGCACCTGAGGTCAGGTCGCAAACCCAGCCAAAGGAAGGCAACGGAAAAAAAGGTGCGACTTACAGTCCGGAAAATACGATACATCTGTTATATCTGCAAACAATGACCGTAACATTGACTAAAATATAGTGTGATATAGAATATATTTGACCATCACAATCATGTTATTTCATGTGTTAAACGGCAGCTTTATACAACAAGAAATATGTCAATTAGCATCTTTATTTGAGAAATTTGTACATCAGACGATTATGTACTTTGAAGGATACAAAACTGAATTACGGATAATCAAATACCAGTAATTCACAGTGGAATTTGGCTGATTTGTTTTTAAAAAAAAAAAAAAAAAAAAAAAAAAAAAAGGAACAGATCAGATGACAATGATTTTCTTTATTCTAAGCATTTTTGTTGTCGGTGATCTAATGGTTACAGGCTGCACTGGAATCAAAAGCATAACATGGCTCAGATCGTATGGAAAGAGAATGATTATATACAGTACCACTTTAAATCACATCCCTGTCAAAATGTTTGAGCAATTTGTCAACATAATCACTTTATAAACTTTCTAGCAGATACAAAAAAAAAAAAAAAAAAATCCACATTTTAAATGAACTGAAAATGTGTCACCTTTTAAGGTAAAGTTAAATGAGCTCATGCTTTAGGTTTTCCCTCATTTCTGCACGAACAAATGCAGATAAAAATAACCGACTCTTTCGCTGATTTTTTTTTTCTCTTTTGTCCTGAGTCAATAAGGTCTTTGTCAACACATCATATCATTACGGACAAAATAAAAAAAAACAATCCAAAAATATTTGAAGGCTGCATAGAAAACTGAATTTTTATACAGAGTGGAATGTGGAATTTAAAAAAAAAATCCCAACATCGGTCAAAACAGTAGCTAAATGAGTTTATTTACAAGTTACCTGTTATATTTCTGTTCAAATCCCTTAACAAAGGAGCCCGTGAATCCAGGGCCAAGACTAAACCCATCTCACCCCGACACTGCAGCACAATCAAATCTGAAAATCATTGCTGTGCACAAATGAACGACTGGTGACGATTGAGTCGTGTCCTGTCTCAACTCTCACAGAACAGAAGGATTTGTGTTCGCCCTCTATCAAGAACGCAGTCCTTGCTCATCGTTATCCCGTATCTTCAGTATCACAGTAGTATCAGATACTAAGCTCAGCTTATTTGTATTAGGCATTAGTGTTCCATTACTGCAACAGAGTCAAAAAAAATAGCTTACTTACATTAGAAAAAAAAAAAACCTTTGGATAAAATTCAAGGTATGAAGCTGAAAATAATGGTTAGGTTGTTTTTCTGTATTAGGATTGAAACAGAGTTTGCTAAAAAAAAAAAAAAAAGTATGATCCTTAAAGTCCACAGAATATACTTTTCCAACAAAGACTTCCCTTAAAATGGCAAATTTTAGTTCAAACCGAAGGTTTCTAAACCACTGGATATGTACTGGGTTGCAGAGAATAAAAAAAAAAAAAAACTAAAGTATTATTTGCAGTTTATCAGTGCTAAAGATGTTTTATTAAAAAAAAAAAAAAACAAAAAAAAGAAGACAAAATTCTTTCCCAACTAAAGACACCTTTTAACACATTAAGACACTTTTTCGGAGAGCTTTGGTTAAAAAGACGAAGAGGACTACAGTCGGGAAAGACAGAACAAGCCTTTGACTTTCAAAACAAAACAAAGTTGCATTTTACAGCTGAACGTCTCACTTGCAGAACTCTCTCTGCAGAACATGCTACACTTACAGTAACGGCGAGTGTTACTTTGATGCACTTTTAACTGTTTTTGATATCAGTCGGATTGTTTATATTGTTTGCGGAGAACATTCTTGGCCCGTGACCACGATTTCCTAAGTGTGGAAAAAAACCAGTCCGCGGCATGTTGCAGATCGGTGGAAGAATCCGTCTGGTGCTACACAGACACAACAGTTACAAGTATGGATGGCTAGGGATTTGAGGGTCGATACTCAGACTTTGAACCGCCTTGTCCGACACCCATCGCCTATCACCTCAGCAAGGAGAAAAGCAGATACTCCAAGTTGCAGTATCAAAAAAACGTCGTATCGAGCCATCCCTAGTTGTAACCATATCGGAACACCTCTGTTTCTTATGTGACCCTACATGATAATGGTAAAGATAACCTTTTCATATTTATTGCTTACAGTAATATTGTCTTTGGCATTACATTGGCTGACAAAATTGTCGTGTCGTCTCACGTTAAATTCCCAGGTCGATGAATCAAACCTGGTGACTTTGATACCACTGCTGTATGTAAACAGACTTTTCCCTCCAATATATATATATATATAAAAAAAAAGGGGATATGCTTCTGATATTATTAGTCCTGCTTCATATACATCTTGCTGAAAACAATAGCACAAGAGAGAGACACAGTTAAATCCCAGTTACTAAAGGAAAAACTTAGTCTGGTATCCTTCTAATCGACTGCTCCGGACGGTTACTAAGTCGAGCGGTACATGAAGTGGGTCTAGCACAGATTATTTTTTTTCGTCCTATATACAAGCAAGTATATATACTGGTTACGGTAAGTCGAGCGGTACATGAAGTGGGACTAGCACAGATTTAGTCGTATTAGGCTATTTATTGGTTGACATAACGTTTTTTTTTTCCGTCCTATATACAAGCAAGTATATATACACAATTTGACTCTTGACCCCGTTATGGATTACCTGGGCCTACAAGGCGGACAGAGAAGTTCTACGCAGGACATTTTAGTCAAACTAACACTGACACTTTAGCTACTTTAGGAGAGGTTTTTTTTTTTTTTAAAAAAAAAAGAAGACTGAGTGTGAAAGTAATTATAATATCAATACTAACAATTTTAAGGCAAAAAGATTCCGAGTAAGAAAGGTGCTTCCGATTTTCTCCGAGCTTGTCACCAGGCCAGTCAAACCTGCACATGTGCTACAAGACCACAGCCCCGAGCACCGAGGGTCAAATTTTTGCATCAGTTTATGAAACATTAAAGGTAAATATTTTCACTGGCTCCAACAGTCCCAGCGCTAGAGAGATCATATTCCATGCCGTGTTGCGCAACACCAGGCTCCTCCGTTTCTTCTTCTCTTTGTAAAATGCTGCGCTGATCCCACGGTTCCTGACCGTCGCATACCTCAATTCCGGAATCGCCCGTAAATCGCCGGTACCTGCCTGGCGTGGAGTCCTTGTTTGGGTTGTTACCATTGTGGAGATGTGCGTTTGTGGCCTCTGGAGTATTCTGGAGGGCCGCGTCCTCGATCCTGCTGATAGGCACAGCTAAGTTGGGACGCAGAGGCAAGTCTTCTGAAGGTTCTGTTGGTTGAGGTTCTGTCTGGACGGGGGTGTACGGGGGAGGAGGCGTGGTCGGTCGGTTCTCAACTTCTTCGTAGGGTGGCAGCAGATACGCAGGTAAGAATCCTGGAGGAAAACATTTGAAATGTGCCTGTGAGTGTTTGACCTACTGAAGTACTATTTGGATGCAAGAGAGCAAACAACATCTCAGGAGAATTAAAAAGATTCAGAGGAGATTTTAGGTGTAAAAATGAGGGAAATTCATCTATAAAAATAAATGCTCACAGCTAGAATTTTCGAGGTCAATGTTTGCTGAATCATCTTTCTTTTAACAAAGTTTCTCCCAACAGGAAATGTAAGCTTACACTCCCAGAGTTACAGTAGTCAACATCACTGTCACATTAGTAAGTTCTCTAAAAAAAAAAAAAAAAAAAAAGGAACGTCATAAATCTAACTTCTCATACACATACACAACAAAGTGACCCGAAAACACAGGAGCAGTCGACGCTTAAGAAGTTTCCCTCTCGCGTAAAAATACTACATTTGATGGTTTACAAGCTTTGATTTGATTTTAGTATCACAAGATACTACAAATAATAGTACGATTTTTTTTTAACTCACATGACTACAAAAGGTATTTCAAAAATACTTCGTTTTTTTTCCAGCTCGCAGTAAATTTATATCGTAGACTGTAGAGGTCACTGTTGTCTAAAACCGTGACCTCTGATCTTTTGTGTCATAATCGGGGCTCTACATACACAC
>NC_024318.1:16400151-16403781 GCF_000523025.1 Cynoglossus semilaevis | reverse complement strand
GACTACCCACAGCCCTACCCACAGGCATTCCTTTTTGTTAAGTCTGCAAAAAAAAAAAAAAGTTCAGACCATAGCAGTACTTCTAGCCCAAAATATCTAGCCAGGTATCCAAGATAGATTCTCTAAATCTAGATATTCCTCAAGTACCATACAGTCCTAACTATTTGGGCCCAAATGAAGAGGATGGCCAAGAAGAATGGCTGCAGCCCACACCCTCAGCTTAATGGTCTGCTTTTAGAACAGCAGTAAAATGGTGACTGCATGCTCTGTTTCTTCTTCGAGGTGCATACCATTCGCAGCGCCAGTCACGCAGCTACTTACTGAGATAGAGGGGGAGCTGAGAGTTGTTGTGAGCCTCTCTGTAAGCGATAAGGTTGATCTCGTTCTGACGACGCTGCTGCTGGAAGCGCTGCTTGGAGCGCCAGTGCTGGCACACGCAGATGCAGGTCAGAATAATGATTAGAGCCCACACTAACCAAAACCCTGCAAAAAAAAAAAAAAAAAAAAAGCATGAGTAAAGAGGGGTTAACTTAGTATAAATAAGGGACAGGTGTAAATAAAAAGAAAAGTCGGTTGTCATTCTCTTACACCACAGTTCATAGTAGTAGCTGCAGCATTGTTTCTCTCCACAGCAGTGACCTGACTCACAGAAGTAGCTTTGGTTATTGGCTCCTTGGCACAGCAACCTGGCCTGTGAAAACACAAATACCTGATGATACATTGATTTGAAGTACAAAAAAAACCCCAACATGTATTATTATAACAAACTGTATTTATAAGCTGCGTGTGTGCAATAAATGTACACAAATAAAACAGACTGAACAAACTACAGTCCAAATCATCAACATACAGAGACAACAGAAAGTTTTGACGGTTTTTTTTTTCTTGCAACATTCCACCTGAAAACTTTTTTTTTTTTACAGTGACATACAGTAATTGATTGCAGGTGTTATGTAAACCTGAAACCAGCATAATGAACATTCCTGAACATGTTTTTTGTTCTGCAGAAGTCGGAATTTCGTTTGAACCAATTTTCAATAATTATATCTTACACCCTGTAGCAAACGGCTCAGCACAAAAACAATAACACCTCCAATCACGGCAGGGTTTTTAATCCGAAGAATAACACGTTTTTGGAAAACACGTACTCGTGATAGCCCACTGTCACTAACTTGGCTTGTCTGGTAAACAACGTTTGCTCTCATTTGCATCAAACAAGAAAATGACCAAAACAAGTAATAACAAAATTGCTTATATGATTACTCAGAACTCATTGATTGAATTTTATGTGTACATCAAAAAGCTCCATGGCACAAATGGTACCTCAAAGAGCGTGCCTAAAGAATATTACTATTATATTAATAGAAGAACATAACCAAGACTGATGTGAATATACATCAAAGCAGGAAGTGACAATGTCTTACCTTACCTTTTATATACTAATTCTATGTCAACTAAATGTCTTACATCACCTCAAATCTGGGACAGTAGAAATGCACTTGATAAACTCTTATACTCTACCGTCCATATAATTTCATCCCTAATGAATAAAAATACAAAATAAGATTTTAACACTTTAATGACAGAGAAACGTTTCAAACAATCTACCAGCAATTCATTTTGTCTTTTGAGAATAAGTGTCAAATGCAAGGACATTATTTTCAGTTTGGCAGCAAGGGTTTAAATATCTTTTCAAGTAAGACTGTCGTGTTGATGTTGGTGCTGTCACCAATACAAAACAGATAGAACATGATGTAACACCTGATGTGTAGCAAGCAAATGTGTTTGCCTTGTTCTCTTTCACTCCTTTGGTTTTAACTACATTTGCTCACCTTTCATTTTACCCAATAATATTTTTTTCGTTGCACTTATACACGTGAAAGGACTAAATGGCGACTCCTTACATTCATTACTTTGCCAAGACCAAAAAAAACAAAAACAAACATATGTTGTGTTCACTTGTCAATGACTGTCTTTTTGATCGAAACCAACCATTTTTAATAGTCTGAATGTGTGGTTTAGTATAGAAAAATAGTCCTGACGAAGAAAAGAAATGTTTAAAATTAGCACGTTTTTTCTTTTTTCTTTTTTTTTGTGTTCTGAATCACGTGTTGTAGTGTTTGGGAAAAAACTGTAAAACGAATGTGACGCTTTCGTGAAAAACATGTCTACAACTTTACGTAGGTTGATAGATGTTACAGCAAGAAGAGTAATCAGTGCCACTTTCGGAGAGCTCTAATTATGTTTTAGAACAGGACGGGTGAAGACGAAATAAAAAATAAAAAAAGTTAGAGGAAGTTAGCAAAAAAATAACCAAAGTTAGTAGGCTCCAACTCTTCGCTCTGCTAACCCTGGAAACAAGGACTGCCAACACCTAGCCTTTTAAACAACAGGAAGAAAAACAAAATCAACACAGCAAACAAACTACTAGCAGGTACCTAGTAATTGCAATACGTTTAGCTGACAGACTAGCTAAGATAACCTAGCTGGTTATCTAAGAGGGCTGTTACAGAACGTCGCACAGCTAATACCTCTTTCTCTGTCGCCAGTGTCGGAGAAGGTTCCAGTTGAACCGTCATTGTCAATAGGTGGAGGCTAGTTATACAGTATCCAATTGTTAATAAACCATCGCACTGATAGCATAAAAACAACCATTAAGTCCAACTCTGGGCCTCAGCGGTTCACCAAAACAAAACAAGTAGAGCTAACTTTCAACACTTGTTTCTTCGGCCCCTCCCTACAGCGCTACTATTGGTCTGTTCGTGAGTATGAGCTTTCCTCGAACAGTTATTGGTTAAGGCTGCTTGTCAGTCAGTAACAATTCAGTTCCTCTGTCTTCCGTTTTCCAATATTTTTCTACTTCTAGTTTATTAAACCCTTCTCAGTTGTTTATTAATAGAGTTTTGCAGTAAACTTTTTAATTACTGACTCTATATCTCACATATTTTTTACAGGTCCCAGTTAATAGCTGTTAACAGCGCAATATTTAAAAAATATTTAGAAAGCCCAAATTTAAAAGTAATATATATTTAAAAATACGTAAATGTAATGAAAAGATAACGTAGCGCTCTCTCTATATATAAATATATATACTGTGTGTGTGTGTGTGTATGTACTGTATATGTAAAGAAGGTAATTATTCACAGCATGTGACGAAATAACTAGTGTACGCTCCTCGGTGTATGCGCATGTTTCCTGTGTTCTCCAGCGACATCATCTGGTTGCTTACAACACGGCACCAGCAGGAGTTGAAGCCATTTCAATTTGTAATTCACTTGTTACTTATTTAAAGACTTAATTATGATTAATTGGAAAGCTTTATTCCTACCTAATCCCATCCTGGCTGGAAATGCTAATAAACCTGTCCTCGGTTTTTGTCATATCCTTGATTATGTTCTGACATATTGCAAAAATGATAAAAACGTTTTCTTTTCCCTAAAATCCAAATTACAATTTCATTGCCACTCTTAACAACAAGGTTCTGTAACAGAAAAAAATTGAGCTCCTTGGATATGTTCACAAACTCACTTTTAAATTATAAGGAAACTGGTGTTCCACAAATTTAGAGTCATACAGTATGTAAAAAAACTGTTTTCCTGACTGTAAGAAAGGCAGGTGTAACTGGCTTTA
>NC_024318.1:16356543-16400051 GCF_000523025.1 Cynoglossus semilaevis | reverse complement strand
ATGAGGCCTAAGATCCTATGGTGCTACCTTTTTCCTAGTATCACACTTGTACTTCCTCCTACCGTTCAAGTCGTCATAGCCCAGGACCACATCTTGTATTTGTCCATCACTGCCCTTGCTGTAAACAGACTTTATGATGGCTCCCAGAGTAAGTATTTCCACGCGTATCAACGGAGACTTAAGCACCCAGAGGTCCACTTTTCCTAGGCCAGGTACCTCACCCCACTGCTGAGAACATACCTCAGTCATCATGTACCTATCAACACAAAGTTCACAACAACGCATCATTGTGTTGCTCTACCGTAAATGATGAAATTTCTTTTGTTGAGTTTTGAAATTTTACAAAAACAGGGGTATTCTTATTCTTTGCCCAGTGATGACATTTTTTATTGATTTATTTTCTCATTTTTCACTAAATCAAAACCCTGCATAAAAAAATCTGTGCATAAAAAAATGATAGATTCACTATTGAATGCTTTTTCTTTTATTCTTTCAAAATTATTTTTACTCATAAAGGAATTCCATCAAACTAATAGTGCTATATCTTTCCCCTTCTTATTCCTTTAATATTACATCAATAACTTTTTCCCCTTTGGTCTCTTAGCATTGTCTGCTCTGAATCAACACAATTTTCTATTCACTGAAAACTTTATTCCTGAAATTATTTCTGAAATAATTGTGCACATGAACTATTCTTTTTAGTGAAATGTTATAATTATTTTATGTAGTAATATAATTATATACAGTATATATTGAAGTAATACTGTGTAAATAACCAACAAAACTCAACAGCTAAGTTAAATTATTACTGACATCTAGTGGAAGGTATCTAGACAGCAAGACGGGATCTGAGAACCTAAAAATGAACTATTTACATGTTGTTGTTGTTTGTTTGTTTTTTTTGTTGTTGTTTTTTTGCCATATTCAATGCTTTTTCACTCGGCTAATGCAGGTGAAGAATAAATGTGTTGTCATACAAAGCTTTACTGGACATTTTGATAACGTTTATGTTCGTGTAGGAAAGGTTTATACAAAATACATAAACTACTGTGAAAAGAAAATGTTTGTCAGTATCCCTTAGTGGTGGTTATTTAAGATGTCTCGACTAACAATTTATTACTTTGCAACCATAATGTATAACATATAAAATATATCATAATATAAAGCCGGAACATTTTACGTCGTACACACCGGAAGTAGCGTCAAATTACGCACGGAGCCCCCTCAAAATACTTGTGTGTAGACTTCGAAGCTAAACATTAGCAGAGTCGAACAAAGTCAACTGAGAACTATCTTTGTGGGACCGGTTAGTTACCCCAGCTTTCGGTCGGACCGGTTCGACCAAACACAGCCTGGCGTTGTTGAACGAGCGCTGCTGTTCACTGACTAATTATCCTGCTAAACTGGAGGTTGAAACCAAATTATTCGCGGCACCTCAGTGATTAGCATTTGGTATTTCACGTCATGTTGACCAGAATTGTGCGTCATATTATTTCTCTCACCTTTCCACGTCAAAGTTGCAGCAAGTGTCACAATCTCTCCAGCGGTGATGACGTGTAGAAAAGGAGGATACGTCGCGGTTTTACTCCTAGTGTGACGTCTGATCGACAGCCCAAAGTTCGGAGCCTGGCACAGTCACAAGTGTCTTCTCTTGTCCAACGTTCGATACAGGGGCAAAAGCTAGAACATTTTAATTATTTAGTAACTGGTTATTTTCCAAGGTTTTAGTAAAGAAAAACTTGAATAACTCCAAGGTCTAATTACTCCTCCCACATTGTCACTACACTCTTTTAGGTCACTAGTATTTTAACCAACCAAAACTATTTACTACTACTCTACTAGTTAGTCAAGCGTTTCTCTAGCTTTTATTTTTCACCCTCATCTCCCCTCTCAAAATGCTTACCTCAGCTCTTCCCTGAACCTTATGCAAAAACGAATGTATCTATGGCAACAAAAATAAAAGAATAATGTGAGGAAACCTTGCTTAATTATACATCCTTATTTGGGTTTATTATTTTTTTAATATTATATAACAAGAAATAAAAATAAAAAATTTCCACAGCTAGATGTGACAATGAGTGCCTGTCATACAGCACTACAGAGTCTAATCGGTCTCTGTGCAATCGTCCAGCAGGAACTCACTGATTTCCTTTCTCATCAGAGACCTGTAAAATAGAAAAAAAAAAACAATGTTAGGAGTATACTGTATGCTACTATATTTTATTTGGTAAATTTGTAACTTTATGCTTATATATAGTACGGCATATATACATATATATATAAAATAAATATATATACACACATATATATAATTTTTTTTTCCTCACCTCCTTTGCCTCCTCATAGCCTCTGACAGGATGTACTGGGGGAGACACTCCACTGAGGACTGTAAAAATGACACCATAAAAAAATCTTAAATAGGTCACAATATAATATAAATGCACACTTAAAATACATTGGCCCTGCATAGGAATAAGTGGTAGATAATGGATGGATAGATGGATGCATATTGACTAATCCTAATAGGATTAAATATATTTAGGTATGTCTGTTTTGACCTACCAGGTCTTTGACGATCAGCTGACAGCTGTAACACAACGTGCTCTTCAGGTCTGTTTTTTCTGGTTTCCTGTAACGAACGGAACAAATAAAAGCATTGGCATTTTTTTTTCCTGCTAATTTATGGCCTCATTTACAAAAATGTGTAATTCCGATTTCGGTATTCAAAATTAAGATTTTCCATGCAATTGCAATAACAATATTAATTAATGGCACCACAAGTCAATTTGCATGCTTTTTAAAGACTACAGAAAAAAAACATTACTTGTAAAAGTATAAATTAAAACATTCAACCAGTAACCTAAACCGCCTAATGTAGTGTTTAAAAATGTGTAGGTATTTCTACCAAGTTGAAACACAATGTTATAACTTTATATGCAAAACAATTTCTGCTGTATTGTAAATCTATTAGGTAGGGTTTTGGTTTTTTTTTTTTACGGTAATTTAAAAAGGAATAAGGGCATTTCCTCAAAAGAACAAACATGTTCAACAAAGCTGATCAGATAATTCTAATCATATAGAAATAGACAATAAACCTACATTACAAAATTACTAGCAAAAATGCTACGATGATATGAATGTATTTGCTCTAAAATAAAGGCACCATAATACTTTTATACCGCAATACTTACATGTCAGAAGAACAGCAGCTTCCACCAACTTGTGCTTGACCACAATTCTCTCCTTCTCCTGAGCGACAGTCACGTACAGTGGGTGCAGATTGACGAAGCTCTCCTGGAGGTTTAAAAGTAACATCGTCAACAATGATGAAAGCAATAGGAAGTACCTTTCTGGTCTTGGACTATCTCTGTCCAAGATGGAGGCACAAATGGTCGCAGGTGTAATTGAAGACCTTTGCAGCTTTCTTTTTACTTTGTGTTTTCAACTTTATTTTTCCTGGAGATGACAGTTGCACATGTGCAGCACAGCTCTGCATGTGCAGAACTATTTCAAATTCTGGATCAAGTGGACCACCTCGTTTCTAGCAACCTCTGCTGGGACCTCTGTTTAATCTAGTTTGTTACTGAAAAACAAGGCAAGGTCACATCAGTACCTGAGATTAGTACAGGCATTCCAGGTCGAGTGTTCCCACGAAACTTTGACAGTTTCTCTGAGGTTAGGGTCGCCTGTAAAGCCGAAACACCGTCTGAAATAAATAAATAAATAAAGAAGACACTATGGTTAATATTAAAGACTGCTGCTGTGTCTCTAAAGTCTTCAATCTTATTAAGAAGAATTAAGAATTATTAATTAAGTAATGCAGGTATTCTATTTTTTTCAAGTGACTAAGTGACTCATTTGTATATTATTTGTATTATTATTATTTGTATATTTAACCAATCTACGTTACAGGTAACATGGTGAGGGTTCATTTCTAAAAAAAAAAAAAAAAAAAATTGTAGAATAAATGCATATTTACTATTACTAGTAGAATTTAAGATTCTTTTTTTGTAATCAATGTTAACAGTTGAATACTGCAGTGAAATAATTGCGTCCTTAAGGTGGAACATTGACATTCTGGCCTCAGTGCTTTGCTAGGCAGTCGGAGGTTGGTATTAGAGAGAGAACCTACATTATTAAATATAAACATCTCTAGATCCGCCCTTTAGTGGCTTAAACACTCACCATCAGCAGTGTCCAAAGCACATACACAAAGAAGACAGCGGTCACAGGGGTCAGCAGTGGACGAGCTCCCACACACTGTCTGCAGCTTCTCACTTGTCCTGCAGGAAAACACAGCTTCTCTGTCAGGACATTCTTGCGTGAGTCAACAATAATCACATTTACCCAACCCTCTTGTAACTTCAAATTACAGCAGGTTTCACAATCATGGCTGTGATATTTCATACCGTCTGATTTTTTTTTACAACTGATACATATGATGTATGTCGTGTGTCAAACATAAGGCCTGCGGACCGAATGCGGCCCGCCTAGTCATTTCATGTGGCCCACCGGAGCTAAAAAAGTGTTTAATATATTTAACATATTATGTTAACTGACCTGTAGATGGTGCTGACAGTGGAAGGAAAGTCTGCCTGCAGTTTATTGACAAAGCTCTCGGTCAGACGATGGATACTGGCCTTGTCTGCGTTCTAACGGGGCAGAGGTCGTGGAGAGTAGTACAGAAGGTCCATTAATATTGTCTTATTTAAAGTTAAACACGTTTTCCATGTTGTACGAGTCCGACATCTTCAGTTACAAACACATGACTACTAGACTTTACCTTGGTGTCCAGGCCTGGTATGAAGACAGACGGTACAGCGAACACGTGATTGTAGTAAGCGATTTCTTTGGCAGAGTAGTCCCTCATTGGCCTGACTAAAATAACGTCACCGTGTCTGGTGTCCGAGAAACCCTGGTGAAACAAAAGAGAAACGGAAACAGAGATTATTAAATTATTCATCAGTGATTCTCAACCACCGGGTCGTGGCACATTTGTGTGCCATTAGGTACATCAGGAGAATTCTATTTTTTTTTTTGGACTTTAAAAGTCATCTGATAATCTGCTGACAATCTTTACTGTAAGACAGCCCTCGCATACACACCGTGTCTTGGGCCAGGTGTGCTCCTCGGCCCGTGGAGATGTTAGAGAGTAGTTTCACTGCCAGCCTGGTGCAGCTGTCTCCCAGCATCACTTTACTGTAGCCTTTCGAGCGAGCTGTGTGCACCAGAACATGCTGCCTGTGAGGAGTGAAAAAATGGAGAGGACTGAAAAGACGTCGACAATGAAACGCTTCCGTTCCTCCTCCTTGTCCTAAGTGGTGACTTAGCAGGTTTTAAATATGAACCTAAAACTTTCTGGACCCGAGTCGGTTTTCTTACCACCAAGCCACCACTGCCCCCTAGTGGAGGATCAGTTATCACGAAAAGACTTTTGTCCTGGACCGACCAATTTTTTTTCTGTATGATTTTGTCCCGTCAAAGACGACATGCAGTCACAGCTGAGACGCGTCGGTGCTCGTGTGTCACTGCATGTGGCGTGGAGCACGAACATTGCTCAAAACCTGCACCTACAGCACGATATGTATCCAAATAACTGCTAACCAGTTCATCAAACGTTTTATTTAATTTTTAATTTAATTTAATTTAATGCAAATAACCCAGTATAATAGGAGACATTAAAAAAACTATCTTGATAAACAGGTACCTTAAAGTATTAACCAGGTCCTGCTTCGCTGTAAGCGTCTTCGCCGAGCCAATCAGCTTTTGCAGAGCCTGTGTGTGTGGTTCCTGAGACTCGTACACATCCGTCTCCTCCTGGACCTCCCGGGCGGCGGAGGAACTGATTTCATGCTGAATGAACTGGTCCACAGCGGTCTTGTAAGCGCCGGTATGAGCTGGCTGAGAGGCTGACGGGGCCGTCAAGATGGTCGAACTGGGGAGGTCCAGAACCTGGGTTAATTTTGGAAAATGTAAAAGGTAAATTAAAAGCAAGGTTTGAAATGGATTTGATCTATAGTCCCTTTAACCTGTGACCTGAAAGGCCACAGCTTTGCTCATAATTTCTATTGTTCTGCCAAACATAGACAAAATGTTTTTTTTTTCATTTGCCCAGGTATGACAGCCACATCAGATATGATGAAATGAGCAGACGCAGCGAGGGCAGCATTTTTACAGCTACAAGTGCTACGACATCTAGGCATCTGTAGACTGGTTATCTTACCAGATTGGTTATCTTACCTGTTCCAGTGGAACTATGTGGAAAGGGTAACCGGTCGCCTTGAAAATGGCCTGTAACTGAGCAACCGTCTTCTGTCTCTCCTCCGAAGACCGAAACACAGCGCCACCCTCTGTCGAACACAAACACAATCAGTTTTTGTATACAACCATATCTATGTTTTTAAAGTGGCGAAAACAGATTCTTAGATTCACCATCAATGTAAACGATGCCGGGAAGGAATCTCAGCTTCTTGTGAGCATTTTGACTCAGGCCCTGTAAGGAAGGAAAAAGATTTCACTAAAAATGAAAATGAAGTCAAAGATACAAAGATATATATTTGTAGATATACACCGTATTTTCAAGACTATAAGTCACTCTGGAGTAGAGGTTGCACCAGTGCCCTCTAGCGGCTGTCAGTGTGAAAATAATGAACATGTAAATTTTCAATGCTACAGCTGTAGCAGATAGTGGTACACAAGCCTAGTGTGCCCTCTAGCGGCTGTCAGTGTGAAAATAACGAACATTACAATTATAATAATTATTTTATTTTATATATATTTAATATCTATCTAAATATATTTTATATATTTGTATATCCACATATTCTTGGCCTGCCTTAACGTTAGAATACCATCTCAATACCCAACATGCTTTTGTGAGGGTTCACTTAATAACTCTCAACATGTTCTAAATATATATATAAATATACCTCTTGGACTTGACGAAGCATCGAACAGGATGAAGGTCCTCCGGATACAGCCAGCAGGACCTATGAGTAAAGGAAAAGCTGACAGTTAGGGAGCGTCATCAAAACAACAGTTCATTGGATGCAAGTTAACAGAGATCATGTTAATATGATTAAATATGTCGTTTAAAAAATCCCCAATGACATCACATGATAAATGCGTGACATAAACTATTGTACATGCTGATCTGAATTCACACTCCCAATATAGTACGTCCAGAATGGTAGCTTACCTTCTCTCCAGGGAAAATGACTCTGTTTTTGCCCAGTGTGGCTCTGAACTTGTGAGTGAAGTTTTCCTTGAAACAGGCCCTGGAAGAGACACAGTTTGAGAATAATTCATATCCATGTTTCACACGCGATGTTACTAATACCTCCCTGTTACATCGACTGAGACACAGAGATGTTCTACAAACACTAGAGTCTGAGTCGTGGGTGACTTTACCTGCAGTGTGCATCTCCCCCTTTGATGACCACAGATGCGTTGGCCTCTTTGCATTTCACGCACTTCTTCAAACCACTGAGAAAAATGAAGACATTTTCAGAGCCCACACAGTGTTACTTCTCTTATCTTATGTGTTTATGTTTATTGTCTTTTCAAATGTCAAATATTGTTCATTGCTCTAAGTAATAAAAAAACACACAATATGACTTGGTGGGCCACATTTGGAACGCGGGCCATGAGTTTGACACATCGACTCCTAGCGATAAGATGTGGAAAAACACTACACCACTTAATGACTAGTTAGCCAAAAACCATTGCACTTTTTAACCTTTAAAGAGGGATTGTTTTTGTCAGTAACGACCTTTATTGTCTCCCGAGGTTCCGGAGACAAAACAGATGACTTAGCCATGTTTACATATGGTCCCGCTGAACTCCGTCATATGTTTTCAAGTGGACATGAAGTTAGACCTCTTCACAGTGTCTTGCTTTACAAAACACAGGCGGTGAGACATGGCGCGCACACACCGCAAATAAAGCTAAACCTTTTCCTCACACAAATGTCGTATTTACCTACCCTTCTACGTCCTGCACGCACTCCAGTCTGTCATGGAAATCTTCGTTTATTTCACACATTATTCCTCACTCACCTCTTCTGACAAATACAAATCACATGTATAGAGCAAAGCTACTTCCGGCGGTCTTTGATGACGTTAGCTTTGTTTTGACGTCGATAAGTCACTAAGCCGCTGCTAAGTGCGGCATTCTAGGAATATTATGTGTCTAATTTATATAAAATTTACATGTATTATATAAATAACCAAAATTCGTCGAACTACAGTCCTTAATTCAAGCGTTTGTTTATATTTAATAATTTTACGCACATGCTATGATAATGACGATGTTTATTCTAATGACATTAATGATAATTACTTGTGTTATTTAATTATTCTTTTTCTTTTATATATTTTATATGTATTGTGAAAACCTACCGCACCGTGATGACGTCACGGTTCAACGAGAAGTGTAAACAAAATAAGGAGCCAGTTATTGTTATTGTAGGCATCGTACCTGGCTGCCCAAAAGCACAAAAACGTAACAAGCTTTTTTTGTTTAATCATGCTAAAATGACCAGAACACACATAACACACACAAACACATATATAGACTGTATTTATTTATTAAAATGTCAGCGTTTGATTTAAATTTTTACAAAGGAAATAGTTATTTACATTCTTCTATTACAGTCTTTATTGTGTGGAAAATCTCATTTAAAAAAACCAAAACATTCCAAACTGCCATCATATATGTATATATATTTTTAATCATATTTACCCCCTAGTGGTCGGTTGCGCACGCGCAGGGGTGCTTGCTCAACTATGAGGTATTCCCTCATCTACTCTACTGATGTTAATAAACTTGTTGTATTTATTCTAATGCATTACAACTATAAAATATTGAGCACCCAGAATGATGCACTACTGTTAATGATCAAATCCCAACCAACAACAGTGACATTTTCTATCCTAGTTTACAGACGCTTCCCAGCACATTGTTTCCCAAAGACTGGGTCGTGGCCCTCAGGTGGGTCGCAAGATATTTTTGGGGGGGGTCGTCGCGCATCATGTTTCCCAGGAGTTTACGAATAATGTGTACCGACTTGGGTTGAGAAGGTTTGTGACTTTTAAAGAAAAGAAAAAGTTTGGGAAACACTGCTATAGCAGTGCTGATGTCATCATGTTTCAAATAGAGCTTTTGCCTTTGATCTTTTCCAAACGTCTTTGATGTGTTTGTCCATCGATTAAAGTTTAAACGTTCGTGACCGTGGCACATTAAAGGAAAACAAGGGAGTGAAATGCCCTACATAATCCTTAGTTTTTTCATCGGAAACGTAATCACTAAAAATGTCAGGACCCTAGTGAACTGTTTTAAAAGGTGTGACAAGACTCATGCCAATGACCGGAATTTATTTCTGGAAAATGAAGTTTGTCAAATGATAAACAGCCTGAGGGACCTGCAACAAGGTCTCAACGAAAGACAGAGTCTACCCGATGAGGAGTGCAGTGCAGCGACACTGAATGGAACTCCCAGAAGCAACGAAGCGCCGACTCATCCCAAGACGACCGAACAGCTGACGAGTTCGCAGACTTCCCACGAGAGCAACATTTTGGAAAGCGTGAAGGATCCCAAAGACGCGTGGCAAGAACTCAAGTTAAAAAGTGAGTTCCTGACCAAAACTATTTCTAACGTTAATAACGACATGGTCACCTTGAAGTTCGATTTAGCTGAAATTACCACGTGTCTGGAAAATGAGCAGCAGACCCTCGACGCACTGGAGCTCGTGTTTACTCCGTTCACCGGTGCAGAAAAAGACAGCGAGAGTTGCACGGCCGTTCAGGCCGGTGAAGGAAAAACCCCAAATAAGGAGAAAGAATTACTCAGCGACATCCTCTCCACGCTGCGCTTTCACTGTGAAGAGAGGCTACAACTGCTAAAGCAGAGGAACCGCACCATGAAACAGCTGGAGGATGGCATGGACAGGATAACACGGTGTCATTCCAAGTCAGTGCTGCACCTGGCAGATATCGGACACAAATTTGATGAGAAGACGGATAGGAAAATAGCTGAGGAGAAAACGGAAGAGGCTTATTCGTGCGACAAAAAGACAAGGACAAAAACGTCCAATCAGGATGAGGGTGGTCAAGGTAAGGACGGCATTAGAGTGTTGGTTAAAAAGTTGGACAAACTGCAAAGGCAGCTGGAGGAGGAAGTGTCGTACCTGACACATCAAGTGGAGGCTGCTCAGATGGGATGGCAGCAGGGCAAAGCCTAGCCATGACACGACACGTGGCAAGGGCAAAGCCTAGCCATGACACGACACATGGCACTTGGACATTTACAATGAAATCATGTCTGAGGAGGTTGTTGAGCACGTCCTTGATCGGTCTTACTTCACCGAGGAGATACATTTTGTTTGCACACAACATGCAAACTTAAATACGATCAAACCTCCTGTTGGCAACGAGCCCAACGACGCAGTAGAATTGCTAGAAAATTGCAGACTGTGGTCTGCAGCCGACAGTTTCCTCCACAGAAAAAAAACCCAACTTTTTTTAAATATTGCTAATGTCACTGCGAAATGTGACTTGTACATGTGTTTATATGTAAATGTTTTTGGGTTTTTTTTTCCCTTTTGTGCAGTCATCGGTTGTGTTAACAATTGTTGGTTCCAGTCCCCAAAAATGGAATTTATTGCATTTTCAAGCCAACCATTAGAAATGCCATTTTCCTTCTGAACTGCATTCTGGTTGGTCAATTTCTGTGCCTCTGATTTACGAAATATCTTGACGAACCTCAAGGACGTGCAAGTCTCTCAGATCAACTAATTTACAAAAATAGTATTGATGTATTTTTTTTTTGTACACAGTCGTAATATTAATGCTAATTTTTCTTACGTTCAAATAAGAATAGCATGTTTGTTGGTTTGCAATACGGCCTTAGAAATAAAAGTATAAAAAACGTTTGCGAACCACTACCTTACTTCATGCTTAAAGCATGCTAACGTTGCCTTGTAAAAAAAAATCCCCCAAAATCTTTAACCTCAACTGTGTCTGTTACATCAGTAATATCACTTTCACAATCATATCTACCTCCCTCCTGTTGAATTTTCCAGGATGAATGGCAATAAAAGTGAACATATCAGAGAGGAAGCTAAGCTAAGATAGCTTGAGATTGAGACAACAACAGTGTGGAGAACACTTCAGTTACAGATCCAGACTCAGAATGTGGCAGCATCAGGTTAATCTGAGTCAACAGTGAAACAATGTTGTGTCAAACTCAGGCCCCGGGGGCCAAATCTGGCCCGCAGTGTAATTATATTTGGCCTGTGAGATTAACACAAATATGTACTAGAATTGGCCCGCCAGTATATAGCCCCTATATACTGAAAGGATTTGTAGTATAAGTGGAGCCTGCGCTATGTTATAGCTCATACATTTTGGTTTTTTTTTCTGTTGTTGTTGGCCTGTAAAAAAAAAAAGAATAAAAAAGCACTACAGATAAAGAGACCTAAGAACCACATACTACTGATGTGTGTTTTATTTTTAAATTTAATTTCTCGTTTATAATATAAAGCTTTGATTGTTCCAGATTCAATGTTTACACAAAACTACAGTTTGTTTCCATATGAAAAAAAAAAAAAATCAACATTACACATCTGGAGAGAAGGGAAAACACGCACAATTTTTCAATAAATATTAAGTTTGGCCCGCCTCTTAATCTAGTCATACGTTATTGGATCTCAATATGATGGGATCTGGTTGCTATATGTACATACATGTATATTATATATATTTACATTACCACATTTTTGATATTCCTAAAAATATAAAATACAACCTCCTCCTTTTGTAAGAATCACCATGGGGAGGCAGCACTGACTACGACAGTAAGCATTTCATTTCGTTATTGGATGAAGAAATAATACATGACACAGTATAACTGCAATATATGTATACGTTCACTCATTTGCTAAATAAAGAAGCACTACAGCTATAAATGACAATTGACTTTGATTGTAAATAATAACTAAAAACCACCAGTAGAGACTATTTTCTTTGGTTAAATTAGTTCCACTTGCAATGATATTCAAATGGTTGCAATGATGATCGTAGGAAGAGTGTCTACTATTGTATGTCCCAGAACTAACTATTAATACATTGTTCAGGAAGTCAGTATCCAACGAGTAGCTCTTCATATTACTAAGTAGTCTAGTAAGTTCTTTATTCAACCTGTAGTGTAACCAAGAGACAAACCACTACTTAAAAAAAAGTCAGGTACATGTGTGGATGTATTTCTTCTAATGGATACCACAAACTATTATTTACAGTCTGTTGGCCACATTGTTCGGTCTGTGGAAAACAGTCAAGATATCAAAGAGTCTCGCCCTCGTTAATTGCCCCGCCTTGTCTGGGCGTAGCTGTCACCTTATACTTGGCCGGCTGGAGGACCACACCGAATTTGCCCTCCAGGCTGGGCAGCTCATCTCCTGGTGGCACAGAGAGGGTGAAGTGCTGCAGAATCCAGGACAGGAAGAGAAAAAGCTCCATCTTGGCCAAGGCCTCACCCAGACACACCCTGATCCCTGCACCAAATGGTAGGTAGCTGGACGACGGGAGAATCAGACCTGTTCCTTTACTGTCAATGAAGCGACCTGTAGAAGGAGAAGACGGGTGAAGTGAGATTACAACTTTCAGAGAACAATCCTTATTGGTATTCCTGAAATTGGAATTTTTACTGCAGAAAAATATATGCCAATAATATATTTTAAATTACAGTATATTACATTTTAAAAAGGAAAAATCCTTATTGGTATTCCTGAAATTGGAATTTTTACTGCAGAAAAATATATACAGTTACCCACTACTAAGTCTTTTAATATTTGATAATCAATATAAAATTATATATACAAATAGTCACCACTAGGGGGCCTACAACTACTAAGTGTAGTACTTGATGGGTTGGATTAGAGAGGGAGGAAGTTTGATGATTCTGATGATGATGATGATGATGATGATGATGATGATGATTATTATTATTATTATTATTATTATTATTATTATTATTATGCAGACTCCTGTCTATGACAGTGAACTGCCACCTACCAGGGTCAAAGAGTTCAGGATCCTTCCATTCGTTTTCATCATGGTGGAGAGACCACAGGTTGATGATTACACGACTTCCTTTTCTTATAGCGAAATCCCCGAGACTGCAATTACAAAAAAAATAAATAAATAAAAAAAAATTCTGCACATCATACTGGAAAAATATGTTTAAAAAATAATAATAATAAAAAAAAATTCTGCATATCATACTGGAAAAATATGTTATTGTAAAAAAAAGACACTGTGAATGAGTGCAAACTACCTGGTGTCACTTAGCGCTACATGAGGGATTAGCAGCGGGGCTACGGGGCGGATCCGTAACACCTCCCTGATGGTGGCCTCTAAGTAGGGCAGATTTCCTCTGTCGGAGAGCTTGGGTGAGCGCCCACTACCCACCTTGGTGTCCAGCTCCTCTTGGATGTGTCTCTGTACCTACACACACACACACACAGACGTTTACACGGCAGATGGCAGATTAAGCATTGAATGATGTTCCCGTTCTATGTTTCTATTTGGTGATGTTTATGCGTGATGCTTACCTGTGGATAATGGAGAAGGTAGATGATGGCCCATTTAAGAACAGTGGTGGTGGTCTCCACACCAGCTCCAAAAATGTCTCCGACTGTCATGAGGATGTGGTCATCACTCAGGCCCACCGCCTCGTCTCTGATCTCTGCTGTGTTGTTGTTCTCAGCGCTGCGCTTGGCTCTGAGCAGAGCGTCCAGCAGGTCCCTCTGCACGTGGTCGCTGTAGTCTACCTAATGGATTATCAATGTGGACGGAATCATATCAGTTTAGATACAGTGTAATGCTGCGTTGCATTTTAAAGAGTAACTTTAGAGGTAGTGACAAAGGGCTTCCTAAAGGCATGTCCGATAATATCTACTGACCGATATTAATGGCCCGATATTAGCATAGTTATGTAACATCTGTAGGAATCGTTACCGATATTTCCTCCGATAATTCAATGCATGGGTTTTGCCATATGATGTCTGAAAAACGGCTGTATGTGAAAGAGAAAGTCACTAGAGGGCAGCATTGCAACTCATTTTAATAATCAGGGGATCGTATGCAGAATGCTGGTGTCAGCAGAGGGGTAACTGGGAAACACTGCTTTAACCCATCACCTTAGTGAACAGGCGGCACTCAACTTCCTTAACCACCAGACCACAACTGCAACGCTATATTGTTATCGGTTGATATCGGAATCGGAAATTAAGTGTTTGGAGAATATCAACATATTCAACTAGTTTCATACAAATCTGCTAATACCTAAAAACTCATTGGGTTTAGCAATGGTTCATTTCGTAGACTCTTTGACTCTATTAAACAGAAAAAACATTTAATAATGTAGTAATAGAGGTGAATTTATACAAGTAACTAAATAGTCTTGCTTAATTTGGCTTGAATTGTTATCCAGGTCCATTCTTGGATATATAGAATGGACCTAAGATATATAGGTTAAAATAGATTTTTTATTAATGACTGAATACCCGTTATTTACCTTGTGTTGATCATATTTTTTCTGTAGAAGTGCATCTCTGGTTGAAACACACTTCCTTAGAAGACGCAGGCCGGCATTAGGAAAAATCTAAAGGTGAAAATCAGAAACACAATATATACTGTTTATACATTTGACATATACATTTGGGTTCAATGGAGTCTTCAAGGGATCTTCCCTTACAGTGGCACATCGCCTACATCTAACTTGCACATACATTTGGGTTCAATGGAGTCTTCAATGGAGTCTTCATCTATCTTGCACTAGTATATTATTATTATTAAAAAATATTGATCAATTAATATCATTTGACATTGAGACCCCTGCCTTACAGCACACCCAGAGTAGTAAGACAAATAGATATTTTGATTCAGTCGTCTTACCTGTAACCAGGGGAAGATGTCAACCAGGCTGTCTTTTGCCACAGTGTCCACGATGCCCTGACTATATTCTAGCATCGTCTCAAATTCTGGATCTCCGCGGCTGTACGACGAGTTGAAGCACAGGAAACAGATGACATTGGTGACAGCTCGCGTCAGCTCGGGAGACAAATCCAGGGAGTGTCCAGCAGATGCCGCCTCGGAGAGGACGGAGCACAGAGTCTTGGCCTCAGCACAAACTGGAGCAGAACACACAGCGGCCCATCACTCATTCATTCCAGTTCGTGTAAATCCCTTTGACATTTACATTTCATTGTTTGACATAGATTCACAGTGTTTAAAGTAGAAAACTACCAAGACTCACTGATTTTCTCGATAGAGACGGAACCTTCTCCAAACATGCACAGAGCTCCATGAACGATTTTTCTGTGGAACTTCCAAGTTGCACTGAAGTTCCCAAACGCAATGTCTTTCCCATCTCGGGTCAGAATATCTGTTGTCACCTTGATAAACCCAGAAACAAAAAGGGAACTAAACATGAATAATCTAATCGATCTAATCTAAATCTAATCAGCACCCGAGGGGTGAGGAAAACGTCCACTCACCGTTCTGGGACGTCCTGCAAATGTCTTCCCCTTCTTTAACAGCACCTCTTTGGCATCTTTGTAGTGGTTGACAATGATTACATGGTGCGAGCCCATCTTCAGAGAGTATATATGTCCATATTTCCTTTGCAACTGCTTGAAAAGTATGTAGGGAGCGAGTGGGCTCCACAGACTGAGCAAACTGCCGATCAGAGGCAATGACGGAAGGTGAGGGGGTTCCTGAGGCTGGGGTTTTACACCCAAGGCAACCAATGCTAAAAACACAACCAAAAACAGAGAAAAATAAAGAAACCATGCCATATCTGGAAAAAGAAAGAGGCCCCGGCAGAGGAGGCTGACCGAGCAGAAACAGAGCATCAGAGAAAGACGCTGCACACTGTACAACGTGCTCAAGGAACTCACTTATATCCTGCACCTTCAATGCCACATCCTTGACTCTGATTATGAGCTCATGTGGCAATTCAAACAAGATAAGGCCACAATTGACTTACTAAACCCTTGTATAAAAACAACATTAGAATCAACCACATTAATTCAGATTGACCCATGAGATATTTGCACCTAAAATTCTACAGAAAGTAATATATATAATAATAATAATTTAAAGGCTAACGGCTAAAAGTTGGTTTCCACGAGGTGGAAACACAAAAAGTGAGCCAAAACATGAAGTGAGTTAGCCAAAATATACATAAAGAATTCCAAGAAAATACAAAGAGTTTACCTCAAGTGGTAAAAGAAGTAAAAAACACGGGGAGACACATCACTGTCCACTGAAAGACAAAACACAAGCACGTGCAGAAAGAGACTGAGAAAAAAGTTAACGAAAGAACAATAAATAATGTGGTTACCTTGTCTTTTTTATTTTTATGTGTGCGTGTTTGAGTTTGACTTACATTATATTGTCTTTTTTATAGTGTCAAATTAATCTAATCCAGAATCTACTTTTAGCTTATTTTTTTTAAGCGCATTACCCGATTTGGGTATTTTGACCCTCGCGGCACACCGTTGCCAGATCAAAACATAAGATGGCGTCCGTAGAGTCGCAGTCGCGGTTCGGTCAGTCAGTAAAAGGTTTATTATCCGACAAAGTGGGCTGCTGTAGCGGGGACGTGATTGCACTACCCCGCCAGGTGCTCAAAGGATCACGCAGCCAGGAGGTGAATATAAAGCAGACGTTTGTCGCCATATTTTCTCTGGTGGTACACTACAGGAAGTGAACGACGGAAGTGTATTCAAAGCTGTTCAAATAAAGTCTGCATCGCAACAGCTTTCTCTGTTGTATTTGAGATTTGTTTTAAGTAGTTAAAATGCAGCTATTAGTTTTCTAATTCTAATTTTATAATCTTCAAAAAGGTCAAACAGAATACGAGTCATATTTACGGTATCAGCCAATAACCAGCAGACGTGTTTCCTTTAAAATATTAAAAATATTCATACTCGCGGCTTTTTATATGTATATATATTCTCTTTGAATTAAGAGTTTGGATGGGTTAAGTAACGTTTGCACTGTCTACTGAAAGAAAAAGAAAAAAAAAGATTTGTTCGGGGGCCAGATCCGTCAAAACAATAGCAGGGTTAGAACACGCTTGGCCCGCCCCCCTCAACCTCTGATTGGCTAGTTTGCTTGCCTCCTCTGTCTGGGAAAATGACTGGCTGTGTTAAGTATTATTGTTCGACAAAAACGATTTTAGATAAAATAATAAACAAATGTCAGATATGTATAAAAAAGTAGACCATTTACATTCAATTTTAAAACCAAACTAAGAAAAAAGAATGCATGCTACTGTATATTAGCAGAAGGTTGCGAAACAGGCTAACTACATTTTGTAAATTGATCATTAAAAAGTGACAACCGGCCAATTTATTAGTAGTTTTCTGATTTTCTAACCTTTTGAAAGATTTCAAGATACTTATTATATGTGTCATACAAATGAGCAGAGCTGCACCGCTGCAAAAGTTAGACAGCGAACGTTAGCCCAAAGTCTTCTATTATTTTCTGTTTTCTAAACAACAGCACACCTGCTGGTGAAATATTGGTGGCAATGAGGCTATAGTTCTTACTAGGGATGGCTCAAAATTTCAGGACCGAAAATGGAATACTATCATATTGTCATTAAGTGAAATAGAGCTCCCTTAACTCAGTATTATTTCCTACCCACTGTATATTCTATATAAGTTCTATCCCCTTTTTACTAATATGTGTACAGTTATGTTTCCCTTAGGCCAGTGCAGTCTATAATTGTTTGGACATCTGCTAATTACCTTGTTCATACTAACCTATTGACTCATCTGCTTTCTAGAGTCTGAGGAAAATGTCCATCATCACTACGCACTTACAGTACCAGTAAGTATTAGCAAATAAGAATTAAAGGTAGTTAGTGGAACGTATCAAAAGTACCCAGTGTTTCTAATATTACAGCAGGTTTCATGTAGTTAAACACAAATGGTTATTGGCATTAAGAATAAAACATCTATTTATGCAAAACAACTTTAAAATGGTAAATTAAAAATTAAAAATAGATAGTCAAAGTCTGTTTTCAAAATACAAATCAAATTAATACATTTTCTATTGCTGTGTGTCTGTGTCACTAGGCAGGAGGCGATCCAGAAAAAGTGAGTATTTTTGTTGTTGTTATACTCGCACGCTGTTCTCTTTCCGAGTCGCAACACAAAGTAATGATGACATCTGTTTCCATTCTCCAGCTTGGAACACTCCAAAAACCTCCAGGACCAACTGAGACACCTGCTCAAATGACTGTTGACCCAGGGCTGACCTCAGGATGTTGAGAAAACGGACATTCAAGCGTTGGTATTGCTCGTCACTGCTCTGCCACGGTTTGCAACGGTGCAGATTTAATCCTTAAATTATTTAAATATTGAACACTTCATTGTATTATACACTCCTTGTGTTATGCCAAAAATGGTAAATGTGCATAAATGTATGGACTGATCGGCCGGTACCAACCATTACTGCAGACCGGTAATACCGCGTTATCATTGAAGGATCATTACATTTTCAAAATAAAACATCTTTTAGACTTTATTCTGTTAGTATCAGAGTCTGATTGACCTGTTGTTTTTGAAACATCACCTGTTAGTATCAGAGTCTGAATGAGCTGTTTTTTTTTGAAACATCACCAGATTATCTTTGAATGAAAGAAGTAAAGGGATATGACTGGATTCTTTTGGAATGAAGTAAATTAGTAAAACTGAAGTACATTACTGTGTCCCACTGTGTACCAAATGACCTTCAGATCGGGGGTTGAGGATCCCTGGTCTAGAGGACATTCAGTAAGGCAACAAAAAGGCTAAACACTAACACTTCACACAAACAAATGGATTCTTTGTCTCCAAGGACTTAGAGAATTACTAATAAATAATTATCTGAGTTATCTCGTGTCCTTCGTATTATGTACTCAAAAGTGATAAAATAGTGATAAAATGAATATTCCTATTCTGCTGTATTTGGAAGTATTTTAGTGACAACACTCAATAATTTATATTTGTGCTCCAGATTTCTTTTTATTTTAGACTCCTCTGACTGAGTGGTGAATTTTTAACCCGGTCAGGGAACAGTCTGTTCTGATAGTAAAGCATTAAATTCATGAATTGAAATAGCACGAATAACAGAGGAGATTTATTTTATGTTTTGCAGATAGGGTGTCTGCGTCATCAACTCTTGGTCATGGTAAGACGTAAGGGGACAACTTATCAGCAGCGTGAAGGACAAACAGCTGCTTGACCCTGACTGTGTCCCTGAGACTGCGTCATGTCAGCACGTGTCAGGCCAAAACTGTAATGCCCTTCCAAAATTCCAACCATCCCCGTGTCATCTCTGACTGTATCCATAAATCATCTGTGGCGTGTTCCTCTTTTCCTCAGGTCTGACAGCTCCTACTCCAATTTCCTTGGTCTAATATATATGTCTCTTAAGGACATACCTAAAGGATCATAACTTTGTCTATATATATATATAGAAAAATATATATATATATTTGTCCAAATATATATTTGTCTATATATATATGGACAAATATATACTATATATATACGGTATATATATATATGTCTATATATATATATAGAAAAATATATATATATATTTGTCTATATATCTCCTTAAGAGATACCTTAGGAGGTATCTCTTAAGGACATACCTAAAGGATCATAACTTTGTCTCTCTCTATATATAGACATATATATATATATATACTGTATATATATATAGTATATATTTGTCCATATATATATAGACAAATATATATATTAACCCATCCAAATATATGTAGATAAATATATATTTATCTACAGGCCACAGGCCACACACCAGCATAGGTGAATTGTGTCTTTCGCCATCTAGTGTTTAGAACTGAAACTTCAGTTGATTTGGTGCAATGCAGGAAAAAAGAGTGTATCATAAGACTTCTGCACCCGCCTCCATCACTGCACTTATACACTTCACCTTACGTAGCTTCTCCAGATTCACCTGATGCTTCCTATCCTCTTTAAACCTCTTTCCAATTTAAAATCTTTTATTTTCCTTTTTTTGCTGTAGCTTTCTCTTTTCGTTGTGTCTCATTAATCACTCCCTCTCCTTGACGTCCACTCTGATCCCTCCTACAAATCTCCTCCACTTAAGTGTCTGAACAGCCATACAACTATTTTCCTTCCCTTCCAGGAATAAACAGTTACTGACACAAAATCAACAGCAGACAATGATGAAGGTATCGACTGGATGTTTACTGAAAAGGACCTTATAGACACGATGGTTATGACCGTCACACTGGGCAGGAGAGCACAGACTGGACCACTTCTTCATTCACGTTATATGTTCCGCAGTACAGGAATCTGGAAAGAGAAAAAAAAGAACGCACTTATGCCGACTGAACTGTGAATGAAATATTTCCAAGACTATCCGGTCAAACATATTTGACCAGCTGCCACTGAATATTTTTTTTCCTTGTTTTAAATATTCATTTGTTGTCATCTACACTTTAACACATCACATAAATACATATTAAATATATTAATTAATTATTCATATATTAATTAAATCAATATATAAATTAATTAATAATCAAATATGATCTAGTGACTGCGTCTGCGTGTGTAATATAAAGGGATGCAAGTACATTTTCCACCCAAACTCACATCTTCTCGTCTCTTCCTCTCTGCAGTTCAATTTTAGATGCTCCATATTTGGGCCTCATGGGGTTTAGGATGTGGTTCCTCCAGCGGAACTTCACCTCCGTCACATCCCCCACGTCCACCTCGGCATCAATCAGCAACTCATAGGTTCTCCCAGGCATCAGTGTTCCTCTAGAATAAAGAGACGTTTCAAAACGATGGTATTTTATAGTATATTGTAATTGCTTTGAATATGGAATATGGAGGACAAATACAATCAATATAGCAGTGGAATTAGAATTTTTTTTTTTAAAATCTCATTATCCATGTTACCATGGTGACCTGGGTTATATTTTTGCACATTTTATTTATTTTTATTTTTTTAAATGTATTTTAGGAGTGGATATTTACTTTTACATTTTTAACTACTACAAAAACACCACAGGTCGTAATACAAAAAAAAGGCTGGATGTCACTGTTTGAGTACGCTTCCGCCAGCGAACGTGAACACACTTACACATGAAGCTGGTACTCCTGAGTGCTTTCACTGTTTCCAGTCAGTGACACATACATGTAACCAGGGTTAGGCCAGCTGGGACCAGCCAGAGTTAATTTCATTTTATAGCTGTAACCTGGAAATGAAATGGAAACACACAAAAAAAAAAGGACATAAGCTGTTAAAGAATCTTTTGGGTGTCTTTCTTCAATTCCTGCGAGTATATTACAATTTACAGAGGAGGGTTGTGTTCAACTAAACAGGCAGTTTCACAACAAGTTAGTAAATTGAAACTAGAAGATCATTCGATTGTGTTACCCAACTTTTTCACACGACTTTTGTTTGGTGATGCGCCTTTGGGATTTTACTAATGAAAAATATGCGCAGTGGTTGAAATAATTTAATAATATAATTGATTAAACTATATAATTTAAATAATATATATATATTTAAATATCTATCTATCTATATATAATGATCACTGAGTGTATGTATATATCTATCTATCCATCATCTATCCATCTATCTATCATCCATCAATCCATGCATCCATCCATCCATCCATCTATCATCCATCCATCCATCCATCTATCCATCCATCCATCCATCCATCTATATATATCTATATATACTCTTTCATCTATAGGCTGACAATGTTGGCTGTTTATGACACTGGCTTAAAGAATTTATTTTGGATGGATGGATGATAGATAGATGGATGGATGGATGGATAGATAAATAGATAGATAGATAGATGTCTCCACTCTGCCCTGACTGATTTACTGTTCTTTGAATAGTTTTTGGTACTTACGGCCAAAGGGCTGTGAATCCCCTGTGTTCAGGAAGTAGCTTGTCCTTGAATCACCGCTGACAGGGAACTTGTCGGCTCTGTGGCCCATCGTTGGACAACTGCCGTCTTTACACGGGAAACACTTTTCCTGCGAAAAACAGGAGCAAAGTGAGAAATGATCCCTGAGACTTTAACGTACCGGAATAGAAAGTATCCTATTATCATTTGTCAAAATACACCCAATGTCAAGTAATCGATGTAAATTTAAATGTACAAAAGACAGACATTGCTTTAAATCGGTCCATTTTCCACTCTTGTTTTGTTTCTGTGCGCAACTAATGGCCTTTCTGTGACCGAGATATAGCTTTTTTGGATGCAACATTTGCATGAAATAGTCAGTGAATCAGTGAAACTTCTCACAAATACATTATATGTCCTCAAACTGTCATGGGAGGTAAGCACTGTTCTAGTTCTTTTTAAAGTACTCGACAGCGTTTGAGCCTTTTTAGAGTCAGGAGAATATATTTTGGACAACTTTTTTAAAAAACAGTTGTAAAACTGTAAAAAAAAAAAAACCCCAAAAAAACATTTTGGACCCAACGTGGAAACAAGAATTGACATCTTAGGTCCACATTTCGTCAAACTCACAGCAGCAAAAGCGTCCTTGTTAGCACAGGGGAAAGCCACAAATCCTTGGGGTTTGACAATGCTCTCGGTGTAGTATTGGTGAGCTCGGACATGGTTGCAGGAATTGAATTTCTTTTTACCTGGCGGAAGAAGTTATACAGGTCAGGGGGGGGGGATCTGACTGGATCCAAATCTGTTGACGAGGTCCTTTTCTGTTACCTTCCCAGACAGCGTCCAGATCAGAGACACTGCCTTTGTTAGCGGAGCAGCCGGGCATCACCTCTCCTCCATTAGGGTAGAAGTCGATGTGACCCACAGGCTGGGACATACCAAGACCTGAGATCGAAAAATATATTTAAAAAAATATTGTTTTTATTAAACATTTTTACGTTAAGAATTCTCTCTGCTGATATCGTTTTTTTTTTCTTTTTTAAGAGGGTTTGTTTTGTCTTGTGTGACAAGAAAAAGAAAAGCCCAGATTTCACCGTGAATATGTACCAAGTTTGGTGCCGAAAGGAAGTCCGTCTGTGTGAATGACATCCACGAAGGTAGCATCACTAGTGTCCAGGCGCACGGAGGCATCCGTGTCCAGAAAGTAAGGTTCGGTCGGGTCCAGTCCTACGCAGAGAAAGAGAAAAAAAATTTGGACAAAAAAAAAAAAAAAAAAAAAAAAAAAAATCAAACAGATTCTAAAACAAATATCAAATAGAATCAGACATTGTATACATATATTGGAGTTAAATTCTATTATATATATATTATATATATATATAAAATAAACAATTACTGTATCTATGTTGTTGTAATTTAAAATACAGAGACAAGAAAACATTATAATCCAAATGTATAATCCAGACCTAATAAAGTAATTGTACTGCATGTACTAATTTGACGGATGCCATTAAACAATCGCCTGTACCTGTGATGCGTGCAACTCCAGGGATCCTTTGCCCAGCATCTCCTGCAGCGTGAGCTCCGAGACAGTGTCCAATGATGTGGAACTTGTCAGACGTCTGTCTGAATTTGACCTGCGTCGAGCAAAAAACACACAGATACTGTTAGAGAAACGGATTTTCCATTTGTCACTGTGTCTTCTCAGTAACAGCCTCTTCCCACTAAGACTGTTGAATGTCATACTGCAGCAAGACTTTGTGCGATGTCAATTGTATGTGCAATACTTTCATATTTATCTGTAAATTAATACTGTGTTTTTTTTTTAGTTTTTTTTTGTGTAAATATGTTCAGGTTTCTTTAAGATATTTTTAGGTTTATTTTGCTACATATACTTTTTTTTTTTTACTGCATAAAGTACCTTCCATTCTGGCTGCAATACGAGCCAATTACATCATAAATTCATTGTGATCTAAATCTAAATGACAATAATGGAAGTCTAACTCTAAGTCTATGTCACTTTTAACTGAACAACTGAGGTTTTGTGTATTGTTTAGCAAAAACATTAATTACATTAGATTAAATTAGATGTAATTAACTTTTTTGTATGAGAAAAAAAATTACATTTGAATAAAGTTTCTCAGAAAATGAAAGTATGACGTTGATCCTAAAAAAAAAATCTTTTCATTTAAATGATTTACTATGATGACCAATTCTCTTCAACTCACCATGAGGAACGCGGTCATGTGTGCCACCTGGGATCCTACTACCCTGGCATTATTGGCAGCCTGGGCGTACTGAGTCTTCACACCTTTCTTCCACTCCACTGCGATGCAGTTCACATTTTCCCACGATACCATGACCTGCACAGACGAAAGATCATCGACATCAAATAGATGGAAATCAAGCTCGGTCAGGTCTAGTTCACTTGTGTAGCCTCAAGAAACTGTTTACAACTAGCAAAAGTTGCTAAGTTAAGACTTTTTTAGTTTACAACTAGCAAAAGTTGCTAAGTTTAAGCAACTAAGACTTTTTTTGTAACTGTTTTAAGTTAAATATTTTAAGAGATGAATGAATTCAACTGAAACAAAGCAGACAGACGGTGGTGTCCCTACGAGTCTATGTGTTTTATTTACTCAGTATTTCCTAAATACTCCGTCAATTTAAAATTTGCATTATATTACCTTGCACATTTCTTGTGGCCAGTCCTCATTTTCTGTCTCCAGATAGCCAGGAATGATGAACTTGGTCTTCAGAGCGCTGTTATAGTTTGTGGCCTGAATTGTATTATCAGGTTTAATCTCCTGAAAAATGCAAAAGATAATAAAGAGAACATAAACCAACACGGCATTTCCAAACCCATCTGTAAAAGATTTTAACCAGGTTTAACCTAATCTAGCGTGTAATATTTACACTTGAACCGGTCAAGCTCAAATAATTTACAGATAAACTACTTTACGTCGGGTGAGGATGCTAGCTAAATAGTATAGCTTTAGAGATGCTAACCTACTCCATCAGTCCAGACGCTAACATACTACATGGGTGGAGGACAGATTTGGTTTGCAGCATGTTTTCTGAATTATTTTGACGAAAAATATAAGCATATTAGCATATTCTTCTTACATGGTAATAGTGGTTCCTTTTGGTGAAAAGCAGAAAGCGAGTGCCAATCTCTTCAGGGGTCCAGGGCAGGACAGGAAGTGGCCTCTGTGGAGTGCTTCCCCACGGAGCCATGTCATCAAAGCAGCCCAGCTCATCATAACACACCTCAGAAGCTGTGAGCACAATAATAGTTTGAGTCCATTATTTTAACAGCTTGGCTTTGTATGGAAGAGGTATAGTTAAGTCTTGGTAATTGTAATCTTGAACATGTATGGCACTGGTACTTATGGGCCTACAACTCACATTTTTCACATTCTTTTTCTAAATATAAACACCATCTAAATTCGATTGACTATAATGGACAGACACTGCTTGGTTGTTAGTTAGTGTCATCATACTTGGATTCCAGTCTGTAAACCTAGTTACCGTACCTATATGCGTAAACGATGCCAGAAACTTCCGAGGCTAGTTCGTCTAAAGCGTTACCTTTGGTGTCCCACAAGGGTCGATGTTGAGACCCAATGTTTTTTTATTTAAACTCCCATGTATATAAAGTGACTGAAATTCTGATACATTAGTTTTACGAATGGCATATAAAATGATAGTTTTATGGAAATAAGCTAGCCTTTCACTTAAACAGAACAGTTTTATTGCTTGGGAGTCGTAAATTGACAACAGAAATGAATGTTTATAATAAGTTTTAAAATGTACGTAAAGAATGTACAGCATGAAAGTACATTTCTGGTTGTAGTAATGGACCACACAGTGTGTTGGAAACTACCTGAAAAACTTTGGGCCTCACAGTAAGCATTGGCATAGCAAGTAAAACCAGGTATATCTTGAATCATGAATTAAATAAATTAAAACACTAACAAGAGTTTAGAAATAAAACCAGGTATATCTTGAATCATGAAACAGTACACGCTCGGTACTGTGCTTTCATATATATCCATATCTGCCCTACTGTGCCCAAATGAGTCTCCATTATTTCTAGAATAGTTGAATCTGCTTTAGTGCACGACAGATTTAGTGCCCTCCTCCACTGGTGATATGGGCGTTACACATTTCAATAGCCTTTATAAGGGAAAGATCAACTTACCAAATGACGCCCCAACAAGGAGGGTGAATAAACCCAGGTGCCACATCTGTAGGACAAGAAATAGGAAAAACCCTTAGAAAAAAGGAGGATTTAAAGAAATAGAATAAACGAATACAGTTCAGGACTTACCTTCAGGCAAGAGGAGAATGCACCAGAAAGTCTCTTGCTCTGCTTTAAATAGTCCGGACCTCATGGTTTTCACTGTAAACAGTTGCTGGGAAACTCACAGGTGACAGACTAACATGTATTACATAAGTAGCCAATAGGGGCAATATTTACAGTAGACCTACTATGGAACAGTTGAGATGTCATGTTATATATATATATATAAATATATGAGGAACTCAAAAGAACACTTTTGTACTCTTTTCATATTTTACTATATACATTTTCAATACATATGAGTATGAGGAAAAACAGGAAAAAAAAAAAAAAAAAAAAAAGATTATACGTAATCCCAGCATGTGAAGAACGGCTGAACTCGCACATGGCTCTCACCACATCAGTGATGTCGTCAGTGATGTTCAGCACAGTCAATATGGAGGTGTATTTTAGTGGCATGTTGACGTCAGTGGCATGTACTTCAAATTAACATATGGATTTTTTTTTTTTTTTCAATCCCAACCAATAATCAATAGGTATCTTGCAGTCACAGCCGATACCAATAGAATGAATTCATACTTTCTCTCTTTTAAACCCATGGATCCTTGTGAAGTTCCTGCTGGAAAAAGACCAAAATAAACAAAACAATTACAAAGTCTGTGCAGTTCATCCGTGGCAGATTTCATCAGAGGTGTGAGGGGCAGAGAAGAAGCCATTGCGTCACATCAAAGAGGACAGACACAATGGCTTTTTTTTTTTGTATTATTTTCTGCATGGTTTGATGTGCTAATGTGAAGCAGAACAAGGTTACAACGAGTTTTAATAAAGATAAAGCACATAAATGTTGCACATTTTAAATTAATTAATGTTCTTTGTCAATAAGGAAGCGGTCAACGTTTTCACAGGGAAGAAAACAAACCTACAGCAGGGTTAGCTGCTGTAGCTACTACTACTACTACAAAATAACAACAACAACAAAAATAAAAAATTAGAAAAAAAATAACCTGAGAATTCCTTAATGCACATCATTTCGTTTATAACGTTTTATCATTTGCTAAAATGAGATTAAAATCTTGAAAGTCGAGTAATAATGTCTTTACATCTTAGAAAAAATACAACTTACACGTATACAAGATATTTAAGAAGATATAATTGATAATAAACAAAATTCTGTTCTTAAAATATAGGAATATCGAACGATAAACAAACTAATATAATCACAAATGGAAAAGTATAAAGTACGCGTTTATCAACCCTTTCAGGAGTTAATGATTCTTTCACATTTAAAATAGTCATCACTCGCGATTCAAAATGGCAAACGTTTAGTCTTATTTTGAAAATCAACACCGGAAATCCCCTACGACAATCTTGTGGTTTACTGGACAAACACATTGCCAAGCAATGGGTGGTATTTGCCATAAGGCTACGCGGCGCTGCTAAGTCTTTGGTGCCTTCCAGGGCTTCTTTGACATTTGCGGCTACAGAACGGACTCGCTCCCTAACGACCGTGCAATTTGCGCGCCGTGGCTTTCTTATTTTGACGGGATGACAGAGACAGCGGATGGAGGAGGAAGAAGACGGATGTTGGACTGGCGGGGGCAAAGACGGAGGAAGCGAAAGGAATCGTTTGGCTTCCAGATGTGCTACACGGGGGCGGTGCTGGGGTTGGTGGCAGGGCTCCAGGCTGTGGTACAGAGAGCAGGTGAGAGACACCTGAAGGACACCCGTCAGTCAAACAGTGCATCAGTCAGTCAGTCAGTCTGTCTGTCTGTCTAATTACAACAACATTAATAATTGAACTACACCAATGATTGCATTTATTTAGTTATGCAACTGCTGGCTGCTGAAACGGGAGAAGCTCATTTTAGGCCCAGATAAATATCAATTCTGCGTTGTCTACTACTTCGCACGGCTGCAGTGTATCCTGCAGTTTTTTAAAATGTAAAATAGAATTTTAGACACAGTCCCGCTCTTTAAAAGACACAGCAAATGAATACATTTTTAATTGCAAAAATATACATTAACAACAACAGAACACAATTTAAAATAAAAAAAAATGTAAAATTGGAAAAAAGACTATATTCATTTTCATAACGTTCTAATGCAAAAGTAGTAATTTAATATTAAAAGAGTGAATGTGATTGGTCATTACATGTGATCGGAAGCTCCAATATTGAGTAATTTACTATGCAGTAACACCAAATTTTTTAAGACATGGATTAATGGATAAAAAAGCCTAGAATTTTCTTATTGAGGAAAATTGATTAATTACTTCTGAAAATACAAAAAAAAAAAAGAAAAGAAAAAAAAGATAACCATGGGAGGCAACAGCATCATGGGGCTGTACTGATCTAACCTTCTTTGGATACAACTCTGGGGCGGGACAGTGCATTTGTAGACATTTTTGAAGCACTACAATAACAGTCTTGTAGCTCAGCATCTGTCAGTAATAATCCTCTGAAGTGGTTGTGTTGTAGTGCTGCCCTGTGTGGCTTGGATTAGGTACAAGAGATAGACGGCAGTATCCAGCTGGTTACAGCTGCATGTGGAGTGTAAATGTGCTGCGTATGAAAAGAAGAAAAATAAATATATATATATATGCAATACCTGGAATACAAATGATTTTGAATGTTGGGGGTTCTTGGTACCATGGTCATCATCCTCATTTTCTCATCTTAGCTTGTATAATTCATATATATTTATACTAGTATATGTAGCAGTATTATTATTATTATTAATATGTATTTTATTTAATGTTAATATATTGCTATATTAGTATTTGCAGTGAAAAATCCAGCTGGCTACTTGCAACCATAGGGTTGAGAGACCAATTCCAGACTTTGCAGTCTGGATGTAACCATCTCGTCAGCTGTGAGGTAAATGGAAATTAAAAAAAAAATTTGCGACAAGTAATTAATCAATTTTCCTCAATAAGAAAATTATAGGCTTTTTTTATCCATTAATCCATAATCCATGGCTTAAAAAGGCGATTTTGGTGTTACTGCATAGTAAATAACTGAATATCGGAGCTTCCGATCACATGTATTGACCAATCACATTCACTCTTTTTTTATAGACAGGACTTTTAAATATTAATATACTCCTTTTCCAAATTCACATACTGGGAATACAAATTATTATTATTATTATTGTTGTATATTTTTGCAGTTTAAGATGTATTGCATTTGGTGTGTGCAACTAAGTGTTAACAGACTGGTTATGAGCCTTGCTGCATATAGATACGTTAAACGTGATTAATTTATACTTTTTTTTTTCATCTAAAAATATTCAAACTAACCAACTGTTATACCATCAAATGCTTGGGTATTCCGATCTTGAATGTTGCACAGTGGCAGCTTGTGTAGACTGACCGTACAGATTATGGTACATACGGTAAACAAACCCATAAAGGTTGCTTTCAGGATAAATATACAGGCTGTGCCGTTGTATTTTGTGCACTTATCAGTTGAGTAAATGTCATTGTTTCAGAGATGGTATGTGGCCCTTGAGCCGTTAATGGACACGTCTGCATTAGAGCAAAGTCACAGTGCAGTTACCGCTGTTACATCACGTCATCTGTTCTGCTGTGGGCGGGCTACTGTGGTGTCTGTGCTCACAGCAACATGTTTTTAAAAAAAGTTACTGTTGGTTACTGTGCACAACAAATTTCAACAGAATTGTCTCTTTTTGTGACAAAAAAAAAATAGAAAAAAATTATACAGAACACAAATATTAAATATCTTAAAATGTTGGTTCAATTACAAAATTTTTAATCTAATCCTAAAAATCAGAAATCTGATTATTTATTATATATTATAAGACAAAAAAAATCAGTCTCCTAATATTTTCTAAGAAGGAGCAACTTTTAAAAAATATGTAAAATATTTTTTTAAAAATAAGACTGTTTAAACAAAAGATTCAAACCATTGTCTACTTTCGTACTCAAAACTAATACGTTTACATAAATATTAAAAACCCAACACGTTAAGAACATAAGCTGCGGAATTACATTATCCAACTAAACACCGAGAGTAGACAAGCAACGGGCCATAATCCTGCTGGCAAACCAGATCTTTGCTTTCCATACGTCCTGTTTTAGTCCATGTCACGATGCATGACGAGCACAGATACATTATTATGCAACATTTAAGAGTCAACGTTCCATTATGTTGACAGTTGCTGCTGGATTAACTACAGCCCATTATCTACCCTAGAGACTTTAAGGATAAGAAATACGTACTAATTATACAAAGATATTTGTATATGGATACTGTACTCCAAAAGTACCACAGATGACTTTGGAAAAATACTATATATATATATATATATATATATATATATATATATGTGTGTGTGTGTGTATATATTTATATATGTATACATATATACATACATATATACAAATATATACTTATATATGTATATACACACATATATACACATATGTACTTATATATGTATATACACACATATATACACATATATACTTATATATGTATATACACACATATATACACATATATACTTATATATGTATATACACACATATATACACATATATACTTATATATGTATATACACACATATATACATATATACACTTATATATGTATATACACACACACATATATATATATATATATATATATATATATAACAATGTCACTAAAAGCTGTAACAAGTACGAATATTTATTCCATAAGTGTTTCAAAATGTTTCAAAATTAAATAAGGAATTGACTTTGTAGTGAAAATAGGTGAAACCAAGTTTTATTTTTTGGGGTTTTTTGTTGTTGTTTTGTTTTAGGAATGATACGATTACATGGAACTTTTAAGAGTAACACTGTGGACAAATGAAGATATTTGAGGAGTACTGTTGGTTAACACTTTGAATTTGAAAATTAGAGGAGCACCCCGAAACATGCATGTATGCTTTAAAAGTAGCTACAGTATTCTTATGAAGTAACTATGAAGTCTATTGGAATGACTTACTAAAGTACTGGCCTGTAATACTGTATATTACCATAAGTCACAGCTAGATAGATTAAACTATTAAACAATGCTAAAAGTAATATAGCCTTTACGAAAAATCGTACTCTTTAGATCTCATTTTTTCATTTTTTTTCGTTGTTTTTTTTTAATCAGGAAACACCTCCGTGTTCTTCCGACGTCATCTTTTCTTCTATAATTATACCTAAAAAAATTAATGTCACCGCAAATCTGTCATCAATGGATAATTACCCTCTTAGCAATTGTGCTACAAATATTGATACTAGCTTAGAATTTGGGAAGACTCCAAACGTTTGCATAACATGTAAAGAAAATGCCTTTACTCGTCAGGCTGGCTGATCCATAGGTACTGTAAAAAGAGTATGTTGTGATAGAAAACTCTATCACAAAATGCAATCGGATTAAAGTGCAGTTACGCAGCATGTGGACTGAGAGTTGCTTGCGTGGGGGGTAGAACTGAGTGATATTAAAGAATGAGCCTGATAAGGCTGCTGCCTTCGCTGCCACATCTGCTGCAGTATTTTCTGCACAAACTGGGTCAGGGGGAGAAGATGTAAGCTTCACTTTTTAATAATAGGAGCGGCTTTTGTTAAAAAATAGCAGTAAGTGGTGCTAAATCCAAAATATGATGCGCAACAGGTTTTTCTCCTGATGTTAAAAGCTCTGTGTGCTCCCACCAAGTACCAAACTTGAGCACTGCTTCAGGAGCACAGTGAGTTGGTAAGGAGCTGACACATACAGGGTGTGCTGCGCTGAGAGCTATCAGTTCAACTTTTAGGTCACGGAAATGTAGTCAAATTCTACCACTATTGAGTATGTCAGCTGACGCATGTTCTTCATCATATCAGAGGACAATCAGGATCTATCCATCCATCCATCTATCTATCCTTCCATTTATCCATCCATCCATCTATCCTTCCATCCATCCATCTATCCTTCCATCCATCCATCTATCCTTCTATTTATCCATACATCCATCCATCATCCATCTATCCTTCCATTTATCCATCCATCCATCCATCCATCTATCCATCCATCCATCCATCTATCCATCCATCCATCCATCCATCCATCCTTCCATCCATCCATCTATCCTTCCATCCATCCATCCATCCATCTATCCATCCATCTATCTATCCATCCATCCATCTATCTATCTATCCTTCCATCCATCCATCCATCCATCTATCCATCCATCCATCCATCCATCCATTATATACCAGAGTAATTCCCTAGTGTGTGGACAGTGAAACCCTGGTCCACTGTGATTCTAATATCAGGAGTCCATACTCTGCTTTACCAACAGTTCAGTTTGGTAAATCTTGGCCATTAGCTTATTCCCATCAAAACTCTCCATGGTTTTCTTAATCAAAAACCTCAGTTCAATGACCCATTCAATTAAACATTAAGCATTTCAAATCTGGAGACAACAAAGAAGTAAATAAGTAATACAGTCTGTTTGAGCTCCATATAGAGAACCTTCCAGAACCATCCTGGACACTATGCTTCCAATCAGTCATAACGACTCCTGTGCCAGGTTTAACAACCGTTACCCCAGATACCATGAACCCGTTGTACATACTGTTCCAACCAACGCTGCCTGTTCATTGTCTGAGTCTGGGAAACCGAAGAATTTAGACCAGCTGTACAATGTCCCACGTGGTATCAATTATTAACTTCTGTCCTGAGCGCTGCCACACTGAAAATATTCTATTCTCTGGGACTGATCTAAAATCTGGAATCGGACCTGGAACCTGTCGTTTTCATGTAGTTGCTTTAACCGGACTGAGTGCAGAAGGAAGTTGCGCTGCGTTGAGTTTAGTTAAAATGTTTCGGAATAAATTTTGTGTATCGTTAGAGTTGAGCTCTTTTGAATTATTTGAACTGTATTAATGGGACAAATTGCAATCTGCAATGTTGTGTTTTTTTTGTTTTGTTTTTTTTCAGGATCCCAATCTTCCATGGCTGTAGAGAAGGCAACGTGGAGGAATCGCCAGCTTTTACAAGACGTCTACGACAACGTGTCCAATTTTTATTCGGAGCCAGAGAAAAACTGCACTGACCCAGGTACGGCTGTCTGAATGGGTTACGTTAAGTTGCATTATGGGAGATGTATAAAAACAGGGAAAACAAATGAACAACGGAAACAAACAGGCAGCGTAGCATGGATCTGAAAACTAGCTCATCAGGATGTAAAAATCTTTAACTAAAATTTTACTGCTGTTACTCCAAGAAACTAAATGGTCAAAGTCAAACTCAGGCTCCAGACCAGGGCTGTCCACACTGTTTAGGCTCTGGAGCCGCTGTTGAAATGACCAGGCTAAACTGACAATACAATACAACTGACCTCCAGTCAAAATGTTAAATATACTGTATATTCACTCATATAAATGCATGTAGCTGTATGGATATGCAGTATATATATATACATACACCTATATACATATATATACATAAAAGTATATATGTGTATATACACACACACACACATATATATACATATATACATAAAAGTATATACATGCATATATGTATATACACATATGTATTGAAATGACCAGGCTAAATTGATCTGCCTACAATGAAAATATAAATATATATTCACTCATATAAACTGAAAATACTTCATATATTTATTAAATGTTGGAGTACTAATTAAATACATGTAGCTGTATGGAAGTATAGTATATGTATATATATATATTTATATATATACACATATATGTATATATATATTTATATATATACACATATATGTATATATATATTTATATATATACATACACATATATATATATATTTATATATATATATACATTTATATGTGTATATATATATATTATTAACTAACAGTATAAAATTTGTTGAAAAGCTTCTTTTGCCAGGGAAGATCTTTTTTAAAAAAATTACATTTTTTTTTTTTTCAAAAGCCCTAGATACCAGATATGCAGTACCTGTGTGTGTATGTGTGTGAGAGAGAGAGCGAGTGAGGGAAGGAAATAGAGAGTGAGAGAGAGAGAGAGTGGGAGTGAGAGCAGGACATGGGATTAATATCATGCCATCTGTTAATCTGAGCATAGCCGTTGTGTGTTATGAGAGGCTAATGTGTAGCACGTAAAGGAATGCGTTTTTGATTCGTAGTGTTTGTGTGTGTCCTGAGGACAGGGATCGCGGGCTTGGAAACTTTTGACGGTTTTACAGACGGAACGGTAGAATGGTAAAGACGACAGACTCGTGTCATCGGGGCGCGCATCCTAAAGCTCTCAGTGCTTTATAATCTTCCTGTTGGTCCGAGGAGAGAGAGGATTGATTTTATGGTATTAACTGTGTGTACAGGGCACGAGGGAACCAGTGAAACAAAGACAGAGAGAGACAGACAGACAGACAGAGAGAGAGGCATGAAAAACAGAGAGGGGACGTTTGTCTATTTCTGTGAATTTTTGATATCACCATTTCACATTCTCTTAGTTGTTCTCTATTTCAGTTAAGCATTAGGCCTTAGGTTATAGCATGTGTGTCAAACTCAAGGCCCGGGGGTCCAAATGCGGCCCACCAAGCTATTTTGTGTGGCCCGCAGGAGCTTAAAAAGCATTTAATAAAGTTCATGCAGCAGAGTTTCTTCACCTGAGGTTTGTTTGATACCACTGGTCTAATATTTTTATATTCTTTACCTCTTTGTGCTTGTTTTATAGCTCTGTCTAAAATCTTTATATTCTTATATTATTATATTATATTATAGTTTTTTGTTTTTTTTTTGCCAAAAGTAGTGCGACAGTATTTTCAAACTTTTTACTTCCCATGCGAAAAGATAACGTGATGATTCAACTTCTGTCGTTTTGCTTCGAGTTTATCTCGTCTTCCTGTGTGTTTCTCTTTTTTTTCTCACAGCCATACACGAGTTTCCCAGGGATTACTTTACCAACAAAGAGCGAGCTGAAGGAGCTGTGGGCCTGCATGCGCTGTGTGTAAGTATCGGAGGCACATAAACGTTCTTCAAACCAACATCAAGGTGCGGAGTAATGACTCAAATCTACTGACGGTATGAGGCTAAACTTTGGGTTGTTCTTTCGTGTCTTTCTTGACAATGTTGGATTAGTCCAGTTCTGTCATGCCCCCCCCTAGAGGACAGAAATATTTTCACACCCCCCACCCCCAGTCCCGTGAATTGAAATACTACCGAGAACCTGATAACATGTATATTTTTAGCTGTACAAACCAATGTATGAATTGCTGCCACCTAGTGGCTGGAGGCTTGTCATCATTCAAGCATTACAGCAGTGGTCCACTAACAGCGGTGTGATACACGCATCTACCTGATGTTATTTGTACTCCTGTTCCAGAAATACTTTGTGTCATTGAAGTATTATTAATCACGATTAGATTAGTAATCTCAAACAATCATGATTGATTGTCATTAATTATGACCACAATACGTCGCGATTTCACAGATTAAACAGATTACGAACTGTAATCCTTTGACAGCCCTAGCCAAACTAAGTACGCAGCAATCCTTTTAAATCAATGACCGATCTTTTGAATTTGATGAACGTGACTTTAAATTTAAAACGATTTTTCCCTTTATGCTGCCTATATACTGTATATATTAGAATGTATTGCAATGTATCGAACCATTAATAGTCAATAGACAGTAATCTGCAAAACGACGCACGTAGCGCTGCGCTAATGTTTAGCTGGTTGTCGTCAATAGAAAAGACACTGTTCTTGACCATTTCTGTTCGTCACTGTTTTTTTTTTTTTGTGTCTTACCCACTTGTGTCTTGTTTCAGGCCGTCCCTTCTTCTCCGCCCCCCCGTTCTCTGTGATTGTCTGCACTTGCCTTCCTGTGTTTTCCACTCCTGTGATTACCCGCCTGTCTCATCATGTACGTCACCTGTGTCTTGTTACCGTCACCCTTGCGTGTACTCACTGCATATAACCTGCATTCACATGCCACCGGAGGTGGAGAGTAACAACTAACAATTACACAAGTTACTGTTGAGTGATCGAGTCGTTTTTTTGTGAGCAATTTGTCATTTCTGAAGTATTTTCGCGAATGAGTATTTTACTTTGCGACGTTGGAAAAGAACTGAGCGTTAATTGAAATAAAAACGTCCCACTATTTTAATGTAGCCCGATAACGTTGATTAAGAAATGGATCCTAGCCCAGGTTGACGCTGAGCGTTAATTGAAATAAAAATGTCCCACTATTTTAATGTAGCCCGATAACGTTGACTAAGAGACGGATCCTAGCCCGGGTGTTGACACGCCTCTACGCCCTTGACTCGCTGGGCCACAATTGTCCTAAAATTTAAGGGGGGGCGTGTCAGGAGCAGATAGATGGAGCGATCGTGCGAACTAAGATAAATGACATGTAAAAGTCATGCATAAAGGCTAAAATGATAAAATGCTTCATTTTCTATGCCCTCTATTGGGGAAACGTGGGTATTGCAGGGGAAAGGCAGAAGTCATTATACTTCTGCCTATATAAATAAATTATATAATTTGGAAAAGTTTGCCGGATTAAAGTGCTGAAGTGGCCACATCCGGCCCCCGGGCCTTAGTTTGCCCACGCCTGCTCTAGCCTGTCATTGGATGATAGCTGGCGCTGAACAGGAAATGCAGGTTGAGGATTGCCGAGCAGGCAAGACTAAACTTATTTGCAAGCAACTTGGGTTTTTTTTTTTTTGCCAAAGAGTAATTGTTTGTGTGTTAAAGAAAACACTAAACTGTTGAATTATGCATGAGTGTTTTGAACAACAGACTTTATCATGCAGCCAGGAGCAGAGAAAAGGCTGACTGGGCTTGAAGAGGAAAAAAAACAAGTGGGCATTTTTCTTTAAACTAGATTTAGAATGGAGAGTAACGGGGAATGACTTTAATACAGTGGCTGTTTCTGATAGAAAAACGTGCTCTTTTTTTTTTTTGCTTTTTGACATTGATTTCTTTTTATTTCAATTTTTTGAAATTTTTTTTTGCAATTATTTTTTCTTGATTTTTTAAATTTTTATGTTGCTGTAAGGCCTAATTTGGCTGTTTTGAACCTGTGTCTTAAGTCTAGAGGAGGCGGGGCTACTGTAGTATCGCAGATGCAAAGAGATCAGCATCTTTATTTACAAAAGTTCCTAAACTTGGGAAAGTAATTCACCTCTTCGTTCTATTTTATTTTAATCTAGATTCTTCCTTTATTCGCATTCGCAATACTTGACATTAATTTACCTAAATCGTAAAACACTAAGTAGAATGATCTCTTTAGTTAGTGACGAAGTTTAAACACAAACGGTTGTCATTTCTTTTGCCAAAAATCCAAAATTCCCTAAATACTCTACGGATTAAGAACGTAGAATCTACATAATATTCTAAAAATATTTCTGAAAACACGTGGCATATCTGGCATATATGTGGCATGTCTGTACTGTATTTACACTTTCTGAGAACAGCTACATTGGCGTGCTCTGTGTGCTGACCCTCACAGGCCGTCTACATGTTCTACGCCCTGGCCATTGTGTGCGATGACTACTTCGTCCCTTCTCTCGAGAAGATATGCGAGGTAAGGCCGGACACCGCTGACGCGCTTTTTTTTTCTTTCTTTCTTTCTTGCTTTTTCCTTTCTTTTGTTCTTCATTTCTTTCTCCTTTTTTTTTTATCTTTCCATAAGAATCTTCATTTGAGCGAAGATGTTGCCGGAGCAACTTTCATGGCAGCAGGTAGCTCTGCTCCCGAGCTGTTCACTTCTGTCATTGGTGAGAATAACACTGACTGCAGTTTGTTTACATCGCACCATGTAATATCTATAATTTTTTGTTTTGTTTAAAATGGCTAATCGATAGGTGTAAGGGAACTGTACAATTTATTAATTATTTTTTTCCTATATTTTGTCTTTTATTGTAAATCCTTATGGCTTTCCTGTCACTGTTTAGAAAGTCCTAGTAAAATACTAAATGTTAAATGCGCTAAATGTTCTTGTATCATGTGTTTATTTGACAAGATACAAACACAAAAAATACAAAAACAAATTTGCCCGCTGGGGTAACCGGTATTAAACTTTGTTTCAATTTTTTTTGCTTTTCGTGCACGTAGAGCGCGGAAACTTTGTCAGCACTTATCCCGATCTATTTGAGTCCATTCTTATAATGGTTAGCATTGATAAAATTTGAATTTCTCAGGCACAGACTGGGTCTGCTGACCTAGCATAGATATCTAAAAATGCATCGTAGGCCTAATAAACGCACTCGACCGTTCCATTAAGCATTTGAGCTCGACCTGTACTACATGATCCCAACAGAACACGTAGAGTATTTTGTATGTTGTACGTAGTATGTACTACAGTGCAGTGTATATATTCAATGAGTACGTACAGTAGTAAAAAATACGAAAGTCCTACCTGTGGTCGCAGACTTGAGAGCAGACCAAAATCCTTGCTCCTCCTGTAAAACAAATGGCACAGAGTTCACAGGTGTCATATGAATTTTTTTTTTTTTTAATATTTGCACCAACGTCCTGGGTCTATCTCGTTCCCTAACAGACATGGTTACGTCATAAAGGCCATCGGACTCAAACACTGTGCCAAAACAATACGCTCTAGAACTACCAATGTTGTGACACCTGATTAAAGGGCAAAATGCCAGCGGTGATTCTACAAAGCAGTGTATTACTGAGAGAGAGAGAGTGAGAGAGTAAGCAACGAAAATAAATACAATACATTGCAATATATCGTACTGAGCAATCATGATTATAATATTTGATAGTGACTGTTGAACAGTCGGATGTTGATATTTTGACTGCAACTCTGTGGTCTGTAGACCGTCAGGGAAATAAGCTAGGTCTCCATGACTCCAAATGTGCTGATTCGTTTTTGTGTTTTTCTTATACAGGGGTGTTCATCACCAAAGGCGATGTTGGGGTGGGCACCATTGTGGGCTCAGCAGTCTTCAACATCCTGTGTATCATTGGAGTTTGTGGGATTTTCTCTGTTCAGGTACAGTTTACAGTACACACGCACACACGCAAAAATAAAATATCCTGTGATCGTGAAGCATGCTGGGGGTCTGACCTCAAGTTGACCCCGGACGTATGCTATCGATCTATATGTCCGTCTGTCTGTAAATGTGTTGAAAAGATTTAATGCAAAGTAATATCTGTGATATCCGTCTGTCACAGACAATCCATCTGTCCTGCTGGCCTCTGCTGAGAGACTCCTCGTACTACACTCTATCTATCACCGCACTCATTGTGGTAAGTAACAGTAGAAAATCTCACAAAAAAGTATATGTAATAAAAAAATGATAATAATCTTCTAGTTTAGATGACCTCATAATTGACTAAAATCTCAGCCTGTTTAGTTGAAGACCACGCTGATATAGTGGCAGGAATTGAAGAAAGATAATCTTCAACAGCTCTGATTATTTTTGTTTTCTTAGTTTTCATAGCCCTCTGCTGCCACCTAGCAGGAGAGGATTAAATGGTTCTGCCGTTCATGCTTTGACAAGCGAAGAAAAATTATATGCAACAAATAAATAATAGTTTTCAGTGAATTTTTTTTTTTTCAGTGGATAATTTTCCACGGCACAGTGGTCGGGAATCACTAGTGTATTTCATAGATTTTGAGCATCTGCAGAATTTAAACGCACCTGCAAAAGTCTGAAAAATGCTGGTTGGAAATCTGCAAATAAAAATGTGAGATCCTGGAGCCACTAGTCCAGTATTTCTCAAATAGTCGGGCAATTCTGAGAATAGAATCATTATTAACCAGAGTGGTCCTCATCAGCAGGGATAGAGAACTAACGTACAAACATTTAGGAGATTTGAGAGATTGATGGCCAACGATGTGCCAAGGCGACCACAAGAGGGAGTAGCTTCATGTTTTACTCGATGAAGCATGTGATGTTGATTTTTTTTTTTTATCTCTTTCTTCCACAGTTTATATATGATGAAAAAGTTGTTTGGTAAGTCAAGCGTCCAAAAGAGCATTTTAACTGTATTGCGATCAAAAGTTTCACTTCAGAAATAATTCCCAATATAAACTATTGTGTTTCAGGTGGGAGGCTCTGACACTGATTCTGATGTACTTCGTCTACATCCTGATAATGAAGTAAGTGATTGAGTCTACACTGGAATTCATCTGAAATGACTGCTTTTCTCAGGCTATTGGAGTATTGTGAGCAGCTCTGTATATTTAATAAAAAAAGACAAATATCTTATTCTTTTATATAATTGAAATTACATAATTGGCAAATATCTTATTCTTTTATATAATTGATATTACACAATTGGCTTTATGCGTGTCTTTCTTCAATTCCTGCAAATATATCAGACTTGTTTTCAAGTAAACAAGAACAGGTTTAACACTGAATAAGTCAATTGTTTTCGTAAATAGTAATAAGTACATTTTATCATGGTGTACTGTTCGGTCTTTTTTTGCGATTTTCTCACTTAAGCAGAGAATTCTTGGTGTTTCCATCAGCGCATGTCAAAATCGAAATCTAGATTACAACCCTTTAAACACCTAAGTGACTTTATCGGGATAAAAAGCCACATCTAAAAAAAATGTTCTGTACATAAGAAAGGACATTAAAGACCTGCTTATCTTCCAGCTCCATATGTTAGCTTAAATGTGTTTCTGCGCAAAAACCTTGTGACTCCTGTTCCAGGATGAACTCCTGCATAGTTAATTTCATTGAAAAGAGAAAGGAAAAGTCCTCCAGCAGAAAAGCACGGCCCAGTAACGCTGTCCTGGATGATGGCTGCGATGCCGCAGCTGTGCTACTGAAGAAAGGTAATTTTTTTTTTTTTTATCACTAGGTACATTTACAGTGTTCTGGATACATCTGTGTGTGTGTGTACAAGAATATGAGTGGGGGCAAATACCACATGGGACATTATCTGCCACCTGTGAGACTATCTGGCCTAACAAAAACTCCAAATCAGGGAGTATGTCCATGCAATTGTCAAGGTCTTGCAGGAACCGGATAACAGATTAGGAGTAGCATTTCCCATCGACGGCAAACACATAAGGTGGTTTCAGTGTTTTTCCACCGACTGTGAGTTTCAGTAAAAGTCAAACGGTGGATAACAGCAGGCACATTGGTTAACAAAATTCTTAAGAACTTTGTAAATCCTATCAGAAGTGCTTTAGTCATTTTGCTGAATTATTCTCTCAACATTAATTACTTTTACTTTTTACTGTATTTGCTGGAAGAATCTACAAATAACAGCACGTGGATGTGTTTCACATCTGTTTTTATTGGTGATTACCGTATTTTCCGGACTATAAGTTGCACTTTTTTTCATCCTTTGCAACTTATACTCAGGTGCGACTTGTATATTAAAATAAATAGTTTCACATGTTCATTGTTTTCACACTGACTGCCGCTAGAGGGCACTGTTGCGACTTATACTCCAGTGTGACTTATAGTCCGGAGAATACGGTAATACAAATGATGGGGTTTTGAATAGTGAAAAAATGTCAAATCAAAACAAAAATATGTAGCTACTGTAACTATGTCTCGTTATGTTTATACAGTCTGTTCCAGCAACATACAGAAAATGAAGTTTGGGGGATTGATCATAATTAATTACGAGTCTGATTAACCATGATTTATCATGTTTTAGCAAACAACAGGAAGCCCTCGGTCATAATGGTGGACGAGCTGTTGTCAACGTACCCACACCAGCTGTCTTTCTCCGATGTGGGGATGAGGATCATGATGACCAGTCACTTCTCCCCCAGAACCCGCCTCACCATGGCATCACGGATGCTCATCACTGAGGTGAGACACCGACCACTGACCTCCTGCGTGAAGGGAGCAAATGACCACATATCTCATTGGAATTCATCGTTAACAGGCAAAATATTAGTTAGAAACATAATGGAAAAAAAATTCCAAACAAAATACAAGTCAATGTCGCCGCACCTTAAAAACAACAGTCTTTATAAGTCTTTGCCATATGTATTTACAGAGGAACAGCAGTTCTGATTACTTTTTTAAACTCACTGTATTGTATAAGTTGCACCAGCCAGCTAAAGTGCCCTCTAGCGGCCATCAGTGTGATAATAACAGCCATGTAAATTTTCAGTGGTACAGGAGTAGCAGATACTGGTACACGTGCCTAGAGTGCCCTCTAGTGGCTGTCAGTGTGAAAATAACAAACATGTCAATTTTCAGTGGTACAGGAGTAGCAGATACTGGAACATAAGTCTAGAGTGCCCTCTAGCGGCTGTCACTGTGAAAATAACAAAATTATATATTTTAATATATAAGTTGTACCTCAATATAAGTCGCAAACCCAGCCAAAGGACAAAAAAAAGTGTGATTTATAATCCGGAAAATACGGTAATTTGTAAGCTAGCATTACCTTGTGATTATTTTAATTTCTCGTCCCACATTAGGGAAATATAGTATGAAGAATTCCATTTGTTTTCGGCCAAACAAAACAAAAAAGGTATCAGGAGTAATGAGGAGAAAAGAACCCAAAGGGAGCCATATCTTAGCTGAGGAGGTTAAATGCCTCAGCACCGGAGGGGTCTAAGACAATGTAAGTATTAACAAGAGAGACTTTTTATCACAGCCCAAACACTCCAACCACGTACCACATGGATGAGCTGACCTCGGTTGCCTCATAACCAAAGCTTAGGCCATAGCCAGCTTAAGTCTAACTAGATTATAGCTAATGTAATGACATCATTCAAGATGTGGATTTATTCAGGCAGGATGAGCACTGAAGGCCTTGGTGCTGAATACACACTACCACACTGCTTTATGGTGTATTGGAAAACACATAAAAAAAATGTGAGCGCTAGGTTCATCCAAATTTCCGCTTTTGTGCTTTGTGTTTGCGTTCACGGTGCAGAGGCAGCGTCTTATCAGCACAAAGACCTGGGACAATGGCGACTCTGACGTTCCGGTACGAGGGAGGAACAGTTGGAGCTTAGAAAATGGACTGTCCAGTGGAACAAGGGGTTTCAGTCACTGCAATGACCAAGAGGTGGGCAACGAAACAGAGAACGACGACAACGACGGGGAAGAGGAGACTTCTGGAGACGGACCGTTTATACCTTTCCAGTGTCCAGGTACTGAACACATTCAGAAGTCAAACACATCATTTTAAAGAAACACTACATTACCGTCACATCAGGGTATCAGTAACATTAGGCAGAAGTCAACTGTAATTTAATGAAATGTAGTAAAAGTCGAGTCGGCGTTAACTAGTCG
>NC_024318.1:16351543-16354043 GCF_000523025.1 Cynoglossus semilaevis | reverse complement strand
GTACACTCCTGTCGTAGGTCAAACTCAACAGCAAAGGTCTGATCTTCTCAGTGGGCCTTCTCCCACCACCCCTGACCACTCCGCCACGTGTCAAACTCGAGGCCTGCGGGCCAAATGTGGCCCGCCAAGCACAATATTGTGTGGCCCGCTTAACAAGTGTTTCATAGCCCTACAATAAAGTGCACGCAGCTGAGATTTTTAACTCGATAAATTCACTTCAAATTCATTCAGTTGCGACGTACAATATTTGTAACTTAACATAAATAATAATCAAATGCAGAAACATTTATTAATATGTTATGGAGTAGTTGCATCTATACAGTCGTAGAGTTACAACCAGCGCTTCAAAGGAAGATCGTATTCCGCATCCCTCGGAATTGAAATACTATAAGGGGTGGGTACTATTTATTTATTTATCTATTATTGTACAAACCACTGTAGGAGTTGCTGTCATCAGCATCACTTGATTATTAAAATAGATTAATCAAATGAGCAGCAATGCTGCCATCTAGTGACTTTCGCTTTCAGAAACAGCCATTTTTCCCCAAAAACATTTGGCGAAACGCAGGCATTGAGTTATCGGATTTTTATTATCGGAGGAAAAATGGATAACGATCCTCATAGATATTACAAAATTATGCTAATATTGGGTTGATAATATCAATCGGGCGATATTATCGGACATCCCAACTAATTTTTTTTTTTCATATTTTTAAAAAAAAAAAATTTATTTCTTATGCCATTATTGTTTCTGTTAATGTGAAGTTTACAGAGTCGTGTATGAAACGTGGTGTAACATATAAAGCTGTCCTGTCTTTGCAGGTTCTTGGAGTTCACTTAAACAAATGGGTGTTGGACAAACGCCTGGGTCTCACCTGTCTGCTCTTCTACTCCGTCTTTCTTTGCTTCTCCTGTCTCATTGAGTACAACATCTTCTTTTTCGTCAACCTACCGACGTGTCGGGATGACTGAAATGACTAAGCACAAACACACACAGACACACACACAGACACACGGTCAGTCAGAATTGATGAGTGAAGTGTGAGTCGAATTCTTCGCAGCATGGAACTGCTTTGGCTTTGGCTAACTACCAACCAATGAAGTACTACTCTGTTAGTGACGAGGCTTGTACTTCACTGTCGTTATGGGGTTGCTGTATTTATTATTTTTCTATTTGTTTTTCTTTGTCATTTCTTTATTAATTGATTTTCTTGCATATGATAACGTTTTCATTTTCTCCGATACTGATACTGATACTACAACTTGGAGTGACAGCCGATACCGATACGATGTCGCGCAAAGTTCTGTTGAGCATTTAGAGTTAGCATCAGATCTCAGATCAGACTGGCTGTAGTTGTTTGTTTTGTTTTTTTTTTGATACCCGATTCTGAAATTTTGAGTGTTGGATGGAGCCATCTTTATTACAAAAGATGATCAGAACTAATTTAATATTTATTGACTTTTGTGATGTTTGCTTTGCACAGTCTTAATAACAACTTTAGTTTGGAGTTGGTTGATATAGATAATGAAGAAATTGTTGTTTTTTTCCCCCAAAACAAAAAAAAAAGAAGAAAGATTTTGGCAACAGATGTTGCCCCCTAATGGAGAGTTTTATCACTCGCACACTCAAGTCTTTTTCTAGAATTAGTTTGTTACAGTGTCTTGCAAATACAGAGTAGACAGATTAGAGCACAAAGTGTGTGTGGTGACTTTAGGAATAATAACTATTTGAAAAAAAAAAATGTAATCAGTATTTTTTTTTATTAATTACTAGACATCGCAGGCGACCCCATGTGGGGCTGCGATCCCGAGGTTGAAAAACACTGGGTTTGAGGGTAGTTGGTATACTGGACGGCAGCGGTCCCTAACCTTTTTTTGTACCAAGGACTGGTCAGCCGGTATCAGCTGTTACTGCGGACCGGTAATACCGTAGTAAGATCATTAAATTTTCAAAATAAAACATCTTTTAGACTTTATCCTGTTAGTATCAGAGTCTGAATGACCTGTTGTTCTGAAACATTGACAGAATGAAGAAAGTAAAGGGATATGACTGGATTCTTTTTGAATCCCTGTGTCCCAGTATCAAATGACCTACGGACCGGCACCGGTCCACGGCCCGGGGGTTGGGGACCCTTCCTGTAAAGGGATTATAAGTTAGCTAGGGTTAGGGTTTCTCAGTGTATTAAGTGTTAAATCTATCATAATTGCGATCATCAAATAGCATAAAATTAGCATCATTATCAAATAAACTGTATTTCGTTGCATGTTCTAACGTTTAAATAACACCACCTCGCTGTTAAAACGAAAAGACTTGGAGGACAAGACGTCATTTCCTGTCGGACTTCGTCACTTGCACGTCCAAATGAGAAATAGTCTGTGACTGTTTAGTGTTAATCGAGGTAGTTTTTACTCTGCTGTTATAGAGCTGAGTTTAGGCAGTGACCAATTAGAGACGCTGAGCTAAAGCGCCGTCTTTGAATCGCACGTTTTATATTCTGAC
>NC_024318.1:16340086-16351504 GCF_000523025.1 Cynoglossus semilaevis | reverse complement strand
GACGTCGATGTTGTTCACTGCACTTGCTGTTGCCGTTTCTTAATATTACCCCCTTCCCCTGAATGTACTACACCACAGCACAAGTACAAGTACATTATATTTATGTACACGAGTTTAATTTATTAGTCGGTGATGCGAGATTGCCGATGATGCTGAATGTTTTATTTTTCTGTTCATACAAATGTTGTTTTGTAAACTCTCTATTTTTACGGTTCAAACACAGCAATTGAGAACGAAATATTTACAAAGTACTACAGTAGTAGCAGATTAATTGTAGCTTTAAGCAATACTAAAGATCGTACGTTTTATATAAATGTCAGTTCAAATATAATTATACATCTAAAAAAAGGACTTTTCCTTTTTTCTGTTTAGTCATAATTTACTTAAACGTGTCATTTAGATTTTTACAGACTTTCGTGGTGGATTTTTTGAGATTAAATATGTTAAAATGTTAGGTTGGAGAAAAGAAATTAAATTAAATAATAGTCGCTTTATTTCAGGAGGAGATTTAAATCTAAATGTTTAAATTTTTTGGAAAAAAATGATATTATTTATATCCATAGTGATGGACCAAAAGTTGATCAACTGTTTACATTTTCAAAATCTTTTTGTTATTTAAGAGCCGATGTCGTTGGAATCTACGATCACCTGTCGCTAACTGTTGGATCAAAGGTCGTTAGACCTCATGCATCCACGTCCATGCACTGTGACTAAAGCAGCCTACAGTTTTGAACTCAACCAGCACAATAGAAATTTGGGACTACAGTAGCACACTGCTAGCAACTGCCGATCATGCTACGTTGACACATTTTTAATTTTTTATCCTCCTCTGTGAGACACAGAAGCAGAAGAATTGATTATTTCATCAATTCCTGTGAGTATATCAGCACTGTGTTCAACCAAACAGGCCAAGGTTTCACACCGAGTTAATGTATTGGGATTCCAGTGATACTAGAGAATTATTATATTCACTTACTTGCTTACTTACATTTGGTGGTGCATTGTGGGATTTTTAGGATCTAAATGGTGTGCTGTGGCTCAAAAAGGTTTGGGGGAAACACCTCGATCGTTATCTTGCTGTCGGCGGCTCGTGTTTTACTTTTCGGGTTTGAGTTAAAACGACACTCCTCTGTGTTGTCTACATGTTGTTTTTTTAGCCTAGCAATTTCCCTTTTCAGTTGCTACTTGTTGAAAACCAAATAGAAGTTTCCATCACTTTTAATACTCTTTGAAATGTTCATTATTTTGTTTACAACACACGTTACGAAATAGAATGATGCAATTGTGGCTAATTTGATGAAGAAAAAAAAACATGTTAAAAAAAATTATTTTATTTGCATTTTACCAATAGGTATTTTACTGTATACGAGTTTGTACTGCTGTAAAACTTTTTTTCTTTTTAAAAACTATTACTATTTTAAAAAAGTATTTGTGATATCCAGACTGAGGTGATGCACATGTAAATGTATTTTATATAAAGTGTGAAGTAGCTGGTATCTATATTTAATTCCAGATGTAAATGCATAGTTGGTAAATATATTTTCATAGATAGGTGTAAAGTGTAATTCCTGTGTGTTGATGTGCTTCGTTCAATCACACTGTGAAAACCTCCGCGTTATAAATTATTGATGACAGATTTCTATTTGCATTTAAAAGGGAATCACGTTGAGTTAAACATGACACGTGATACCCTAGAGTACTACAGTACAGGTAGGTACACATGCTGCTGCCGGCGTAGGGTGTAGATACGTGGTAAATCTGTTGTTGTTGATTTGTTTATGAAATAAACTATGGTTTGTTTATGTTTCTGTTTTTCCTTTTTTCCAAAAAAATACGTTAGCTACCACAATATCAATAAGAGGATGACCACAACGCTGTGACAACGGTACTATTTTTTTTTTTTTTTTAAATGAAAGCTGCTCTGTCAGATTCTGGAACATACAGTTGCCATGGTAACTGAACCTACTTGAACATCATTATAAGTGTAACTGATTCAAAAGGTCTATTTTTGTCGACTAGTTTCACTTTTAAAACAACCTTGGGTGGTCCACGAGGGAACCCAGGTGCACGTCGGCGACCCCTGCTGTGGACGAAATGCTTACTTTGGTTTGTTTAAAATTGTTCGTACAGATGCTCAGATCCTGCTCCACGTCCCTCAGCAGCATCTTCAGGCTGTTGATCGTCACCTGGAGCCCCTCTTACTGGTTCTGCCTGGCCTCCTGCAAATATAACAGATTCAAGTTAAAGTCAAGATGAATGAGAAGAAAGTTTTTTGCTGACTGAACGATACCTTTGGTCAATTTTTGCGCTTTTCCGATCAAATAACTTCTGGCTAACAATTTCTGTTCTGCTAACTGTTCCCGAACTGTGCGTCAAGCTTTGAACTTTTATCGTCATATTATTTGGCAAAATTTAGCCAAAATTCTGCAGGACATTTTAGCACTAATGCTAAGCTAATTTAAGGCTATTTTCTAAAAATTAAATAAAAACCATAATTTTTGCTCCTGTTTTTTTTCTCTGATATATTTTTGATCGTTTCTTTGGCAAAACTCAATTTACTTTTTAATAGGCTTGCCTTAATTTATTTTGTAGCTAATTAAGAATATTAACTCATTTTAGGTTGAATATATAAATTATAGTCTTGCTTGTTTTTCATATTTCATATTTCGACATGTTCAGATGTGACGTTTTTAGCACAAAATATTCACCTGGCAGCATGTTTTGGGCCATAAATTTCCATTTGAAGGCATTTCTAGGACTTTTTTCTTTGCATTGTTTCATGATCGTAAGACTATTTCGTCTTGTTTGTTTTTAGTGGCAGTGGTAGATTCAGACTCTTAACGACTGTTTACACTTTCCCAGTTGACCCCAATGCCCCACCCAACAGGGTGGAGCTGAAGAAGCTTTATTCTTTCACACCTAGAGTATATATCTGCTGTAGAACTGAAGAAGCCTCTTGGATGAGAGGTGAAACGTCTTCTTGAGAAAAATGTCACCTCCAGTTGCCTAACGGAACTCTTCAACCTTGACCTGGATGACTGAGGATCTTCATAGACAACTCTTTTCTTTAATCGCCTTAAAAAAAAACTCTTCTCTGGGCGTTCTCCTTGGCGGCCAGTCATTCTGATGACTTTATTTATAACATTTTTCAACAACTGTTATCACATCAATCATTTACGTAAGAGTTCTCACCTTGGCGGTGTCGTCCTTTGAGGCACTGATGAACATGGTGAGGTCTACAGACGTCTGGATGTCGTTGATGTGCCTCCTTAGCTTCCTTCAGGACTTCTGTGGAACATTGACAAATAAACAACAAAAAAATGTTCCTCATTATCACAATATAATATATTGCAAACTATTTCTTTAGCAGTAATCAGGAAGACGTGTACTATCTGCAGTCATGTTTCTTTTACGCTATTAATTTGGTTGCGCATCCAAAATACATCTAGCTGTTTATTTAATTTCATTATTTCACTACTCAATTTACACTGTGCATATATTTCATATATTATATATTTATTTTATATACTTGTTCACATATTCTTATAATTATACTAGTCTAATTTAATTGAGAATTGTATAACGCTTCACCTTCAATTTGGTTATATTTTCGCAGGAAATGCTAGGGCCTTCATATCGCTAATTAAGTAATATCGACTTGTGACGTCCCCGGTGAAGACACGGAAGTATACCGAACTAAATAACAAAGGATACAGTGACAGTCGACGCACCGCACAGCTCACGTGTAAATACAGTGACAGTCGACGCACCGCACAGGTAACGTGTATCCGTTGTACGTCGTACCACACGTTGGCCACCTGTGGGGGGAGATATTGTTGGAGGTAAATATTAACAGGCTTCAACGCCATCATGGCGTCGCTTTACAAATTATGATAATAAATCAATTCTACCGACCTCAGTCGTGTCCCCTTTTCATGGCTATGGCGTTATGTTTGTAACACAATTGCAAGTCAAAACTAGCAGAGTCGTGTTGTCATTTGTAGCTCCACGTAGATATTCCATGTTCTTCGCCTGAAACTTTTTTTGACTTGAAACCCCGCCGTACCTGCAACCGGAAATAAGGACCGGACAAAGTATTCCTACTTCCGTTATACAAACTTCCGTTATACAAACGTTCCAATATTATTCCAAACGTTCCAACGTTCCTACATTTGACCACTGACATTCACATTCTTTCTTTCTTTTTTTTTTAGTTGGTTTAGTCTCTTTAGTCTCTTTTTCTTTATTAGAGCGTGCTTTGACGACTGTAACAGAAAATATCATTGCTGAAAATCTATATAATAAATAATTTAAATACTATATATATATTTCAAACTTTGTCTTTAGTGAACTTTACTCATCTCTTAAAAGGATTACATCATAAATCATTCTTGACTCTTTTTCTTTATTAGAAGATTTTCTGTATATATATTCAGATTTTCTATATATATTCAGATTTTCTGCATATATTTAGACTTTCTGTATATATATTCAAGGATTAATTTCCTGAACAGCATGCCATCCATCTATCTATCTGTATACATATATACATGTATATATGTATATAGATATTTATATGACTGTTCCAGCAATATGTCATATATAGCCACTTTGATTCATGATTAATTGTGATTAATCGACAGCTACCTCGCGATAATTGTGATTAAAAAATTAAATTAAAAAACAAACCAAAATGCTACTTAATTGTGATTAATCGACAGCTACCCCGCGATAATTGTGATTAAAAATTAAAAAACAAATCAAAATGCTAATAATAATAATACAGGCTCTCAAGGCGTGCCATTTTACCATGTTTATACAGTTAAAAAAAACATTGTTCAATGCTAAGATGTAAGAAAGAAAAATGACAACTTTAAATAATCCATCTGTGAAAAAGCCCAGCACAGATACATATACATTTTTTAATTGGTGAAAGAATACAAGGACTGTTCACCTCGTTCAGATGTAACGTTGGTGGAGCTGCACACAGACATCACCCAGAGCCGGGACGCCCAATGAGGAGATCACGATCTACCAGTAGATCGCAAAGGCAGTGTTGGTAGATGACGAGTAACAAAACATAAATATGATGAAGTATATAGTGTGTGTATTTACCATATACAGTACATATACTAAGACACGAATCATATTGCGTCGTACAGCTACATGTATTTGATCAGCAGCCTAACATATATTGTATGTATATAAAGTATGTTCAGTTTATATGAGTAAACATATATTCATATTTAGTCATTTGAATAGTAGTTCCCAAGCCAGAGAAAAGTGTGAGCAGCCCGGCTCCGGAGTGTCTGTCAGGAACACCACCACACACTGCCCTCTACAGTTCATTCTGCCCACAGTTGTACAATCACAGATAAACAACCATTTCTACCGTACGGATCTCATGTCAGCACCAGCTGGACAGATCAGGACAGGACAGGACATACGGTCTTTATTCTGATTCGCGAACATTTCTAAGCGGTTCTCAAACCCTGTGTCTGCCTCTAGACCAGGGGTCTCAAACTCAACTATACCAAGGGCCACTTCAGGCATGTATCCTCCCACATGTGGCCCACGACTGTAGTAGGCTAGGTTACATTAAATCGGGGTGTCAAACATAAGGCCCGTGGGCCAAAATCGGCCCTCTAGGGGCTGATTTTCATCAAGCCTGACTGCTTGATGAATTTGGAAAGTACTCACAGATAGATCATACATGGAATCATGGTGGCAGTGTTAGAATAGACCACTGGGGGGGGAACTTTGTAGCTCATGGGCAAAAATGAGTTTCAAAGTGCACAATGTTTGGGTGAAATAATAAACGTACAAGATTAAACCCAAACCTTCAAGAAAATGGGTCTCATTTGATGTCTACTGCCACCTAGTGGCATTCATTGCAATTACAATAAATTCATGTAAATCAGTCTTAACCATACGTTGTACTAGTGTTTTGCTGGGCAGGGAATTGAAAGCCCAGAGGACCGTATTTGGCCCACACGCCTTAGTTTGAACCACATCTGCCTTACACTCGTTTCAGTTTGAGAGCCCTGCTCTATACCCCATAGAACAGTATCTTCTATGACACCAGGATATAAAGAAAATACATAGATGTCGTTGTACACAAACATCACCAGTTGACAAAATTAAAAAATGCAAAATTTTTCAAATCCACCTTCAATAATTTTTGCAATTTGTTGTTTGGGAAAATCACAAAAAAAAAAAACAAAAAAAAAAACACCACAACAGTGATAATGATTTTTCATTCGAAAGTTAAACTCAAACTCACACTCTCTACAATTAGGACTAGTCAAACATGGACATGACCTTAGATACTGTGCCCTTTTGAAACAACACCATAATGACGGTACGTGATGGCATGACGTGAGGCTGGTGATTAGTGAGCTCTTGAAATGAGGTTTTTTTTTTTTCCTGCCATTTCAATCTGCCCACGACATAGTGTTGGATTTTTGTTTTGTAAGTTTTACAAAATGATGGTGTTATAAATATTTAACAAGTGTCTACTTTAGACTGAGATTTACTGCACGTCAAGGCAGATCACGTGATAGTAAAGACAAAACATATTCATTTCATGTCATTATGTTTGTTTAAAAAAAAACAACAAAAAAAAACAACATATCGAAGAGACCCTGAATGATTTCACATGAGTAACACAAGACGTCCAACGAATAAAACATAAGCTACATTATACAGTTTACCAGCAACTGTAATAAGTAAAATCACGATGTAAATATCGCCTAGAAATATACAATTCACGACTTATACGTTTAAAATCAAGAGTTACATACTACTTTAATAAGTGTTTTGTTTTTTTTTTCTACAGCAACATTAAAGGGTAGGTTGGCAGTTGTGTGCAAGTATAATGGTTTTCTTTGTTTGGAGACATTTAAGGAGAGGTTTCCCTTCCCTGGCCTGTAGTAGGTGCTGAGAAGACACTTAAAGGCATATTGTACATATGAACATTCACATATATTTTTGTGTGTGTATATATATGTATATATATATACACATATATATACATATATATGTATATATATGTATATATATGTGTATATATGTGTATACATATATATATGTATATATATGTATATGTATATATGTATGTATATGTATATATATATACACATATATATATACACACATATATACATATATATATACATATATACATATATATATATATATACACACATACATATGTGAATGTTCATATGACCTTTGTATTATACTGTTTGTTAGAACCATGTGATTAGTGTACAGGTATTTATTGGGATAGCGGTATGTTATTAGCATACCAGCACAAAGTTAGCAGCCCAGGACTGGACACAAGGTCTTCAATGCCCAATAAGTTTTAAGATTCCAAAAAAATTTGAAAAGGTTTCATTAAAGGTTTTTACACTTTCTTTGTTTTTGTTTTTTGTTTTTTTTCTTCGACTTTTACTGCATTTCAACAGGAAAAGAGAAGTACCTGGATCCAACTATTGAAACTTCCACTTAGTTACCAGTCATTCTGACTAAAGCCCACACATGTTCTGGTACTTTCCACCGAACAAGATACAAGTTTCTCTAATGGGAATTTGACTGTGTTTTCATGTTTCAGGTGCAGTTCCTTTTACCTTTTCAAGTAATTGTTTTTGTTTTTTGCAAAAAAAAAATAAAAAAAAATAAAAAAAAAATATCATCGACACACTCGGAGTGTAATAGTAAAAGGTTTTGTTCGATAGAAAATGTGTTAAAATGATATGTGATATTGATGACACAGTGACATTTCAAGTGTGCTGCCTGACAGCCCGACACTCGGCAGAAGTGAAAATCATGTCAGGTCAGGTCAGGTCAGGTCAGGTCAGTTGTGCTACTGTTGTTGGGAGCGTTAGATCCACTTGCAGGCGATAACTGTGGGGCGTTGCTGGCCAATCGGCGGAAGACAAAATGAAAGGGTGGAGGCTGCGGGCGGCTGAGGAGCTCAGCTTTGATCTTCTGAGGGTGGGTGTCTGGAGCCAGCTGCTGACTGCTGCCCTCTATGAGCAGGAAGAGGCCGTACTTCTCCGGCTCTGACACTTTGAACTTTAGGGCGCACAGCTGACACACCTCCTCCACCGTGGCGTAAGGACGGACCTGCAGGGTCTTCGCTGTGCAGCCGCTGTCCAGTTCTTGCAGAGCCACTCGCAAGTAGTTCTAACGGAAATACGAAAGCACAAGACAGTTACAACGCGGTTTTCGTTTACAGGAAGGAGGAGAGACGTCACGTGGCATTGTGGCACAGCACCACCACACGACACGAGACACTAAAATACATGACCTCTGCGTGAGAACGATGCCATGCTCGGTGCACTTCGGCAAAAAGAACTGTAGTGAGTCATATATTTATTAATGAGGCGTTTCACACAGGGCCACGCGGTGGCAATGTTAACGACGCGCGATCGAGCGCGAATCTGATGACGCCAGCTGCTTTCGTGAACGTGATCTTCAAAAGCAGTCAGTCAGCTTTCTGATCGACACGATGTCATCACTGCTGTGAGCTGCTGTCGGAGCATTTTTTTTTTTTGGACTGCGAGGGAACTAGAGAACCCAGAGGAAACTCACTGCACACGGGGAGAATATACACAAAGATCGAGGGCTTGACGATTCTTACAGATATAACGTAATTATGCTATTATCCGGTCTGGAATATCGGGCCGATATTATCGGACATGCCTAATTTATAGGTTAATATGTTATGATTGTACTGGTCCGGCCCACTTGACATCTATTCAGGCTGTGTGTGGCCCCTGAACGTAAAATGAGTTTGACACCCAAAATAAACGAGTTTTAACCCTTTTAACACTTCATACCTGGAAGTCGTCAATGGAAGGTGCAGAACGTTGGGCGGTGCGGCGCCGGTGCCACTGGCAGAGGGTGTCTCTGGTTTCAGAGCTCAGCACCCTGGCTGCCTGCTCCTCCTGGAAGTTCCGGATTAAGGACATCGCTCCATAGGCACTGGTCAGGTAGTAACCGCCTGTGACGAAAAGAAACACGGTTCAGTGTTCCGACCACTCCACTGGCTTACTTTTTTAAAAACACCATTGAGACTTTAAACCAGAGGTCCGTAATTTTTTTGTACCAAGGATTACATTTTTTGTAGTACATTTTTTCACTGTGTCTCACTTTGGCCCGGTACCAATTGACCTGCGGACCGGCACCGGTCCCCGGACCGGGGGTTTGGGAACCCCCGCTTTACATAATTTTAATGGATGAAACAAACAACTCATCTACAACAACGACTGATTTAAAATCTGAAACTAATTTAATATTTCTGGTAAGTTTACCATCACATTAATGCGTTATTTAATTGACTTTGTTATCATACGGTTTTTATTTTTTATTATTATAATTTCTGAAAGTCAGTTGCTCGGTGGCTCTTAACACATAAACCTAGACAATAGATAAACCATCGGTCACAGGAGGGTGGGTTGTTGAACAGTACTTTGGTGGTTTTGGAGAGGGAGGGTGGGTCTGCAGGGCAGTAATGCACAGTAGCTTAGGCCATTCTAAAAATGGCAACGTCAGACACATGCGCAGGAATGTGATAGGCGGAGGTGTTGATAGAACCAAGTGGTTATTTTTAACCGCTAACCATCTATCTAGCAAGCTGTCTATCTTGCTAGCTCTCTATCTATCTATCTAGCTAGCTAGCTAGCTATTTTTGTTGGTACCCAACATCTCTACATCTCTGTAGTGTGCTGGCAGGTCTCCCTGTACTCGACATTCACCTTCTCCGTGAAGTTGTGAAGGGTCCAACAGTTCCATCATGTAAAGTATCTCGTTGTCCAGCTCAGGCATGTCACATTTAGCCAGGATGTAGGTGAGCATGGGCAAAAAGTCGTCAGCACCAAACAATCGACCTGAGAGACACACAGGCTAAAAGCTTTAGTGGACTTACACATCAGGAACAACCAGGTTTCCTACAAATACAGATACAAATACAAATATAAATTTAAATATAAATATAAATATAAATTTAAATATAAATATAAATATAAATTTAAATATAAATATAAATATAAATTTAAATATAAATATAAATATAAATTTAAATATAAATATAAATATAAATTTAAATATAAATATAAATATAAATTTAAATATAAATATAAATATAAATTTAAATATAAATATAAATATAAATTTAAATATAAATATAAATATAAATTTAAATATAAATATAAATATAAATATAAATATAAATATAAACAAATACAAATTGTATTTATACAAATACAAATACAAATACTGTATAAATCAGTACTTGTCTTTACCTGAGTTGTCTTCCATGACGGTGTAGATGAGTTTGCAGACCCTCAACAGCGTTGTGACCTTCTTCTCTGGCGAGTACAGTTTACACATAGTCTGGAACCTTTGCTTGATCTTCTCTAACGCGACGGGATCCGGGGGCTGCATCGCAGCAACGCCCATCTCCTGGGGCTTCCGTGCTTTGGCCAGCGCCAGGTTTTCCTTCAGCTCCCGCCACGCTCCGCTGCGCTCTTGAATTTCCTGCAGGGCAGTGCTCAGCACTGATTTCAACGGCTTCAAGACACACTTGTGCATCGCTTTCTCTAGAACTTGATCTGAGGAGCACAAAAAAAAAAAAATGCGAGTTTAAAAAAATAGAAAAAAAAAATGAAATATGAATACAGTTTTATAGTTTGTAGTAGTGAAAGTGATGTAATGAAATCTTTTTCTGTAATCTCTCCTCTACCAAGATTACACCAAGCTAACCCTGCTAACACCGTTAGCCTTGGTTCTTCCTTAGGCTTCAATAGGAGATCGAAATATTGCAAGTTAAATTACTGCAATCTAAAGCAGGGGTACCCAACCCCCGGTCCGGGGACCAGTGCCGGTCTGTAGGTCATTTGGTAGCGGCCCACAGTGGGACACAGTGACAAAATGTACTTGAGTTTTACTAATATACTTCATTCAAAAATAATCAAAAACTAACAGAGTAAAGTCTAAAACTATATTTATTTTGAAAATATATAGTATTACCGGTTCGCAGTAACGGCCGATGGATCCGTCGTACAAAAAAACGGTTAGGGACCAATGATTTACATTGGAAAAAAAAAAATTACCCACAATACATCCCACTCCCTGTGACCCACTAAAAACAACAGAGAGGATTATTGGTGAGTGTTTATATTGCGTGTTTTGTATGGGTACCCTGTTTACAACAGCTTTCATTGCAGACACATTGTGCAAAGGTCAGCATGTCAAGCTCATTCAGTAACTAACAGCAACTATGTCACCATTACACAAGGTACCACAGGAACACAGAACCAAAACACAGTACTGCTGAGCAAAGACTATTTTTGATGTTGTGGGGTTTTTTTTTTTTTTTTTTTTTTAATTCATCAACGCTTTTTTTTTGTT